>NW_024081158.1:840692-931039 GCF_003009895.1 Hyaena hyaena
GTTAGTTTCCTGAGGAACCTCCACACTGTTTTCCAGAGGGGCTGTACCAGTTTACATTCCCACCAACAGTGCAGGAGGGTGCCCGTGTCTCCACATCCTCGCCAGCATCTAGAGTTCTCTGATTTGCTCATTTTAGCCACTCTGACTGGCGTGAGGTGGTATCTCAGTGTGGTTTTGATTTGTATTTCCCTGATGAGGAGGGATGCTGAGCATCGTTTCATGTGTCTGTTGGCCATGTCTTGATCACTTTCACGTGGTACAGATGAGACTTTCAGAATCCCCTCAGTTGATGTGAATATAGAAATGACCAGGTACCAGGGAGCTAAACAGTAGAAAGCAGCAAGATAGGAGATTAAGTCTCCATTATACAGTATAAATTGGGGGCATTGGTGAGAAGTAGGTAGAATCAAGGGATTCCATATGTATTAATTAAGCAATTAGCATTATTTAAAAGTCTTTGATTAGCTCAGTTGGTTGGTGTATTATATCAGAGGATCAATACTTGTTCCTTCTTATCAGGTGAATTTGTTAATGATTAATAGATAAGGTTTTTCATAGAATGCTTTTTGTCATCCAGTTTTCTTTTGGTTGTTTTTAAAACTATGGTTAAGTTAGACTTCAGCCACTAGTTATGAAGGTGTCATATAATATTTTTATTTTATAATTTCAGAAGTACATCTTTATTTAATAATAGTATATGTACTAAGTGACAGTTGTTTTTAGAACATGTGTTCTATATATTTTAAAGCAGGAAAATTTCTGTTTTTAATGGTGATTTCTATTTTAATAAGTGATTTCTATTTTAATGGTGATTTCTATTTTACAGTTCTGCAGCATAATTAAAATTCTTTTTATTATTATTATTTTTTTAAGGGTCTGAAAAGCCCTCCGGAGAGCCTTAGTGATCTTGGTGCCATTGAGAGTCTCCGGGTCCCTGGAAAGGTATTGATCTATATGTGAGAGCATGTCTTTTCACTTCCTTAAAAAATAATACTGCCTTTGGATAATAATTGATTCACAGAAGCTTCCTTCCCCACAGGCAGATGGTAGTTATGATAAAGCTAGGTAAATTTTTATAGTACAGTAGGCTTGGGGCTTGTGTTTGCTTTCATTACTCATTGGGATGCAGTATGATTCATTATAGTGAAGCAGAAAAATGCAAAATTGATAAATTTAGACTTTAGTATTGTATCAAATTCTTAGCCTGAAAGCAGTTGTGTGTGTGTATGTATATATATGAAACTTATTGATTTATCTGCTGTGATTTGGAGAAATAAAATGAAATAATTTAGTTTTTATGCTGTAACATTGTGAGCCAAAAATAATAATTATATTTTTGTTATGGGGCAGAGATTTTTGAGTAGGTAGCTAAAGCATAGTTTATACTAAATTATAAGAATCTTAGATTTTAATCTCCTGATTCATGTGAACTTCTCAGGTTACAAATTTAATAGGTGTTACTTGAAAGCTAGTTGGCTTTCCCTCAGGAAAATTATTAACCATTGTGAAAAAAACCCAAAACCCTGCTGTTTCTCACTCTGGCGTATTGCCACTTGAAGTTGCCTTGGTGAATAGCAGCTCCATCACAGATCAAAGCATCGTCTTCTGAATGTCTACTCTTGTGATTTTCAATTTGAGGATGATTTTGAAAATACTATTTGTTTTCTGTGTCTGGCAACTTAATACATAGGGCGTGTTTCTCTTGGTCATCAATCCCAAGGCCTCTCATGAGGCCTCAGTGTCAGCGGCTCAGGAGAGTGATTTCCCACCCCTGTGAGGAGCCTTACCCCCTAAGGTGAATTTTGTGTTTATAGCTTAGGCATTATTTTGGAGCAGACCCAAACATATTCTCCAAATACGATAGTATTCCAGCCAGCCCTTTTGCATGAAAGGTCTCTGACAAAAACCTTAAAGAGGCATTTTGAATAGTTTTATATAATGTTATAAAAGATTATTGCATGTGATGAAATTGGGAACTAAGCAATAACCATAAATCCTAATTGATAATTCTCTTTATTTCTTTGACTCCAGAAAAAAGATTATCATGCATTATAAACATGCCTTGAATTAGATTACATTAGATGTTGTATTGCATAAGAAATTTCTGTCGTTTTTAAGCCTTGTGTGAACTTTGTTGTCTTTTTTTTTTTTTTTTTAACGTTTATTATTTTGAGAGAGAGAGAAAAAGAGAGCGCGAGAGCGCGCGGGGTAGGGGCAGAGAGAGAGGGAGACACAATCTGAAGCAGGCTCCAGGCTCTGAGCTGTCAGCACAGAGCCCAATGTGGGGCTCAAACCCACAAACTGAGATCATGAGTCCACCTTGGCTGCTAAACTGACTGAGCCACCCTCGCACCCCTGTTATCTTTTACACCGTGTGTCTCGATGTGTTTCTAGTAGTGTTGGTAGTGAATTTATAATGATCTCATTACTCAGTCTCCTCACTGACGTCCCCAGCCCCATCAGTGGCCTGTGGTGTGTAATGTGAGATGACTCCTTCTCGGGAGAGAGGCCAGTCTGGGATCCCAAGATCAGCATATGGAAATGATTCAGGTAATAACTGAGCTTAGGGCATTGGTCTGATTGACACCTACTAAGAAGCTAAGTTAGTTAAATTGTAAAACAGTGAATAGTAAAATTAGTATCGATGCATTGGGCTTAAATGTAGCCTTACGTAAACAAGAAAGCTCATAAACTCCATGTGCTTGTTCTCTCCGTGCATTCTCTTGAAACATCACAAGCGCTACAGGGGGAGCAGACTGCTGCCTTCTCCTCCGGGTATTTTTGAGAGTTTAAGAGTTGGTGCATCCAGAGAGTGGCGAAACTCCAGTCAGCACAGCAAGTTTGATGTGAGTGAAGTTCCCATTCAGGACTGAAATTAAGAGTTGAAAAGACTCATGTTCAGAAATACCCATATACAGCATAGTTTGGTATAACTTCAATGCTGAGTATATTTTTCACAATTTAGATGTTACTTGGGCACCTACGTGGCTCAGTCGGTTAAGTGTCCAACTTTAGCTCAGGTCATGATATCAAGGTTTAGGAGTTCGAGCCTCCTGCGGGGCTCTGTGCTGACAGCTCAGAGCCTGGAGCTGCTTCGGATTCTGTATCTCCCTCTCTCTGCCCCTCCACTGCTTGCATCCGCTTGCACTCTGTTTCTGTCTGTCTCTCTTCCTCAAAATAAACAACAACAAAAAAACCCCAAAAAAGCACAATTAAGATGTTACGCTATAATTAGGTCATATAGTAAGTTTTTATTATATCCCCAGGATTTATTCTTCTGCTGTCTGGAAGTGTGTATTCTTTGACCAACATCTCCCCATTTATCCCCCCCTCAGCCTCTGGTAACCATTATTCTGGTCTCTGTTTCTATGAGTTTGACTTTTCAAGATTCAGCCTATAAATGGTATCATACAATATTTGTCTCTCTCTATCTGACTTATTTTATTTAGCATAACACCCCTGCCGATCCATCCATACTGTCACAAATTGCAGGATTTCCTTTTTTTTCTTATGAGTGTATAATATTTCATTGTATATATGTACTACATCTTGATGTGTTCATCCGTTGACTGACACTTAAGTTGTTTCCATACCTTGAATGTTGTAATGCTGCAGTGAACATGGAAATACATGTATCTCCTTTAGATACTATTTTCTTGTCCTTTGGATATATACCCAGAAATGGGACTACTTCATTTTTAATTATTTTGAGAAACCTTCATACTGTTTTCCATAGTGGCTGTACCAATGTACATTCCCATCAACAGCACATAGGGTTCCCCTTTCTCCATATCCTCACTAATTTAAGTCATTATCTCTTGTTTTGTGATGATAGCCATTCTACCAGATGTGAAATGATAGCTCATTGTGGTTTTGATTTGAATTTCCCTGATGATGAGTGATGGTGGTATGATTTTTTTAAATAGAATTCTTTTTGTTTAAAGTTTATTTATTTTGAGAGGGAGAGAGAGAGAAGAGTATGCACACATTCAGGGGGGGCAGAGGGAGAGGGGGAGAGAACATCCTAAGCAGGCTCTGCACTGTCAGCACAGTTCCACAAAGAGCTCAGACTCATGAACCGTGAGATCACAACCTGAGCTGAAATCAGGAGTTGGACGCTTAAGCGACTGAGCCACCCAGGTGCCCCGTACATGATTTATTTTTATACATTTGCCTTAAAATTAGTGTCATGGTTAGTTCTTGATGACTGAACTTCTATGACTTCAAAATATAACCTTTATTATTGAGTTTTTTAAGTTAAAAATATTTCAACAAAATGTAAAACATGAATTTAAAATTATTATTTTAAAATGACCTTTTTCTATAATAAAAAGTAACATGTACTGTGAACAGAAAATATGGTAAACAGAAAAAGACACCTAAAAAAAATCACAAAAATCACCAATGCAGTCAAGGTTAACTTTGCCTTCTGGTCTTTTCTTCCTGCATATTCTAAAATTTATTGAGCATCTGTTTTGTGCTAGACATTCTCTAGAGACTGAATATAGCTGTGGAAAAGATAAAACATATCTGTTGCCAGGGAGCTTACGTAGGTTCAAGTAGAGGGAAGAAAAGCAGTAAACAAGGTGATGCAAAGTATGACAAATACTATGAAGGAAACAGGGTGGTGTGGTAGACTGAAGCTAGAGGCTCTTGTACATGGAGTAGTCAGTGTGGGATCCTCCCTCCTTTTCTGTTTCAAAGATGGTATCCTATAAATTATTCTGAAGCTTGGATTTTAAACTTAGTGAAGTGTATTGCAGAGAAAATGCTTGCACTATATTACTAGGTTTAAAAAGCAAGCTACCCAGTTAATTGGCTTGGGTAGAGATTTTTTGAACTTTATTTATACCTGTTACATTGCCTGCTATCAAAAAGACAAGAAATAACAGCAAGTTGGCAAAGATGAGCAGAAAAGGGAGCCCTTGTCCACTTGGTGTGAATATACATTGATACAATCACTATGGAAAACAAAAAATCAAAAATAGAATTACTGTATGATCTAGAAATTCCACTCACAAAGAAAATGGAATCACTACGTTGAAAAGCTAGATGCATCCCCATGTTTATGGCAACATTATTTACAACAGCCAAGACATGGAAACAACCTAAGTGTTCATAGAGGATAAAGGATAAAGTAAATGTGTATGTGTCTGTGTGTGTGTGTGTACACATACACACAAATACCTACAATGGAATATTATTTAGCCACAAACAAGAATGCAGTCTTGCCATTTGTAACAATATGGATGGACCTTGAGTGCATTTTACTGAGTGAAATAAGTCAGACAGAGAAAGACCGTATAATCAAATACCATATGATCTCACTTATATGTGGAATCTAAAAAACAAAACAAAACAAAAAAAGAAACAAGCTCATAGATACAGAGAACAGATTGATGGCTATCAGAGGCAAGGGGGTGGGGAGTGAGCAAAATGGGTGAAGGGGTCAATAAGCATTAACTTCCAGTTACAGAATAAGTAAGTCATTGGGATGTAATATACAGCATGGTGGTTCTAGTTAATAATACTGTATTGCATATTCTAAAGTTGCTAAGAGAGTAGATTTTAAAGTTCTTATCCAAGAAAAAAATTCTGTGTAGGTGGTGATGAACTTACTGTGGTGATCATATTGCAATGTATACAAATATTGAATCATCAGTAAAAAAAAAAAAAAAAAAAAAAAAAACAAGAAACAACAACCGAAAAAACCCCACCAACTCCCCCCGCCAAAAACCCACCTCACTGTCTTAATTTGGGTTCCCTTGATATTGTAATGCCAGAAGTAAAAAGTCCAATTTATGCTACTTAGTCATTGTGAATACTTGCATAGAGAAACTTTTAAACATTAACTTCATCTAATTCTTTACCTCACTCAAGTTTATGTATGTAGAACATTTTGAAAAAAGGCCTTCTTGGTCTTTCGGTATGGACCCATTTCTTCTTTTTTTCTTGTCTAAGTTATAACAAGGAATTGAGATTTCAGGGGGTTTTCAAGAAGGAAATGGTTTAGCTTGGGTTGTGTTGTGTTAAAAGGTTCTGGTATAAAGAATAAATAGAAGAGAAATACTAGGATGAGTCATAAGAAATGGCTATTTAAGTTAAAAATAATCTGATACTGGCAAATTTCGTATGGTGCCATTCATTAGAGAAAGGCACATGGTGAAGGAAAGCTGAAGAAGGGCGTTAGGTGTGCTTGAGAATCCAGAAAGGATTGTTTTTTTGTTTTTGATTTTTGGAGAACCATGTAAATTCTGAGTGGGAAAAAAACCTTAAAAATCATCTGGTACAGGGCCCGTGGGTGGCTCAGTTGGTTAAACATCCAACTCTTGGTTTCAGCTCAGGTCATGATCTCAGGGTTTGTGAGTTCTAACTGTGCGGCGGGCTGTGTGATGGCAGTGTGGAGCCTGCTTGGGATTCTGCCTCTCTCTTCTTTCTGCCCCTACCCACCTCTCCCCTTTTCATGCTGAGGTAAAGATATAAGAAATTAATCTATATAGTATTTACTAAGTTTGTTATTCATTTGAAGAAATTTATACATTTTGAATTATGTGAAAGGTTTTACTTAATTGGTTATAAAACATGAAGACTTGAGACTAAAATTATAATATATAATAATCACAATAGCCACATGATTACTAGTTACAGAACTTATTAGGATTGCATTTGAGAGTACTTGTTGAATCCTGATTAAAAATATTAATATTTTGGGGCGCCTGGGTGGCTTAGTCGGTTAAGCGTCCGACTTTCGATAAGGTCATGATCTCGCGGTTCGTGGGTTCGAGCCCCGCGTCGGGCTCTGTGCTGACTGCCAGCTCAGAGCCTGGAGCCTGTTTCAGTCTGTGACTCCCTCTCTCTCTGACCCTCCCCTGCTCACGCTGTCTCTCTCTCTCTCCCATAAATAAATAAAACACTTAAAAAAAAATAAATAAAAATATTAATATTTGGAACCTTATGAATCTATATCTTGACTTTAAATAAACATTTTCCATAGTTCTTCCATAATGCTTACTAAAAAAAGTACAATAAAACGTACTGATATTAATATTGTTTTATGAATTTTTCTGAACTTCTACCTTCTGGCATTATTCTTTAAAGATAAGGTTTGTTTGTTTGTTTGCAAGGCCCTGATTTTTCTAACTCATAAATACAAATAGGATTCAGCTAGGTTTACTATTATATGGTTGGTTTAGGTATGTCTTTGATTTTTTTTTTCATTTAAGAAAAATATAGGCCAAGAGAACAAAAGAAATCTCTGTTGCAGTCAAAACTTGAAAATACATTTGTCTACATATAAGAAAGTATTTTTGTTTATATGTAAACATACATACATGCACTCTACAAATACTTACTGAATACCTTCTCTTATGTAATGTTCTGGGAGTTTGTGCAGAATGTTTTCTCACGTGTAACATACTTCTGTGAAGTAAGATAAATGGATTTGACTTGACCATGAAAAGAATCCTCAAACCACACACTGACTACTGAGCTTTGTTTTCAGAACTTTACCAAGATATGAGGAAAGTATGCTAGAATAAGAGTCAAGAGAGCTAGGTTCAAATGTTGAGGTAAACATTCAGCTTATTAAAGGGAAGTTGTTTTAACTGCCTGAGATTGAGAAGAAAAGAACATGAAATTTAGGAAATGGAGAAGGGTTAAATTTGAGAGACATTTTAAAAGAATTTAGAACTGAGGATTTTATTGGATGTGGAAGGTGAAGATATTGGAAAAACTGCAGTTTTTAAGTGTTTTTTAAAATTATTTTTTAATGTTTATATACTTTTGAGAGGGACAGGGAGAGCGTGAGGAGGGGCTGGGCAGAGAGAGGGAGACAGAAGATCCTTAGCAGGCTCCCTGCTGTCAGCACAAAGCTCATGCGGGGTTCGACCTCAAATCACTAGATCATGACCTGAGCCAAGGTCCCATGCTTAAATCACTGAGCCACCCAGGCACCCCAGGACTGCAGTTTTTAGACAGTGAGATTGAAAGTGTTGTGATGTCTTTTCTCAGAATAGATAGCATTTCTTCTTTGGGAAAAAGGGTCTGATGACATGTTCTAATTTTGTATTTTTAGTGTATGTTAATAATTATATTTCTGTGAATAAAATCAGTACTTATTCTTGATCTTTTTCTTTAAAAACAAATGTGTCCATTTGGAATGCCATCACTATGTAGAAAGTGATTGAAAATACAGTATTTCAATCACTTAAATATGTTATAAATCTGGATTAAAATAATGCCACTTTAATAACCTTCTAGAAAAATCTATAAATCATTTTCTCGAAACCTCCCTTCAAATTGTAACCTCACTAGTATTCCACCAGATGGCATTGAAAGCCTGGAAAAAAACCCAACAACAGGTAGGCTTTCAAAGCTATGTTTTATTTAAATCACACAAACACAAACTGATAATGAGCTGGCTGCTTTGATGGATCATTATTGTTCTAGTGGGATTTTAAGAAAACATACCGTTTCCCCATGTAAGCCAACATCTGGCATTTCATTACAAATTTATATGGTATATATATGGTTTCAGGGTATCTGATCTTGAATCCTTTTCATTTGAAACAAAACCTATTTTTGTTCAGTGATTTATGATTTTTATAACACTGATTGCAAAATGAAGACAATGTTTTTGTTCTTCATTTTAGCTCTGTATAGATTTTGGTAGCTCAACATTTTTTGCTCTCATTCCGAGCTCTAAGGGTGATAGGAAGTTTGATAAAACTGTAATTTCCATTTTTAGAATTTATTATAACAGAGTAGCTTTTTTATGTTGATTAACAAAGAAATGTACAAACAGTTAAAAAAAATAACACAAAAAAATCCCTTGATAAGATTTGTCTTGGTAAACCCCAGTTCATACTTTGCAAGAATAAAAAATTTTTTTCTACCTCACTCCCTCTCAACAGAATGCAGTCTGCCATTCAGATATGTAGTGTGAACCATAGTCTAATAAACCAGGCACAGAAATGGAAGTTGGTTTGCATTTTTTAATTCTGTACATTTTTTGTGGGGGTTTGAAACCTGACTTGTGGAATGAAGATTTTGAATTCATCTTTTTTGTTTGAATAAAAATCTGCTGGAGATTATGTTTCCAGGCTGTTCTGTGGGTTTAAAAATTAGGTTAAATCGCTTGTCAAAATTAAAGAGAAAATTGAGTTTAATAATGGGAAGGAGAACTGTGACGTTGTCATAACTCACTTTTTACACTTATAAAAGTGAATAGAATTGAAAAATTTGAACCTTAGTTTTTATTTTTAATTTGTGTGGTTTTGTGTATACTTTAAAAGTGGTGGTTAAATACAAAATTTGTAGTCTTTTTTTCCCCTCCTAAACTTGAATATATTCCCTTAAGAAGTGAACTCTTAAGTGAGAAATTGCTTTGTAAAGTTATAGCCTAGTTCCTTAGAAACCATAAATATACTGGAAATGTTTTTATAACACCTTACACTTGAGGGCTTCAATTGTTTTATAGACTTGAATCCCCAGTTCTCATAAAACCTTTTGTTGTTAATGTTGGGAGGAAAATGGCTTGGCTGAAACAAAGATGTTCACTTAAATTTCTGTTATGATTGTTTTTCTTCATTTTTTCATAGTTACATTTATGATGTGCATTTTTATATGTATGTTCGTATCACTTTATCTCAGAGATGGATCAAAATGGAAAAAAATAGGCTAGGTAGAATTAGAGGTAATTCTACAGTGTATTGTGACTGCTGGAAAAGACAGCTTCTAAAATATTGACTAACTTCTTTGTTTTCTACCGCTTTCCTAAAATAATCCTGCTTGGTTTATTATGTTAAGAAAATACTGGATATTTATGCTTACTTTTTTGATATAGCATCTGGCGCAGTGATATGTTAAGGTATTATATTTTTAGTACAGGAAAAATATGGCTCTATTGTATATAAAAATATATTATTGGGTTTTAAAAAATCTCAGTTGTTGCATTTTATTGCCTCTTGGCGTATATGTAGATGCTCCCATTGACATTTTTCCCACCCTGTGAAGTCACTCTCTCTACTGTTTACCCTGTTGTATGCTTTCCTGCTGAAGTTTTTACTCGTGCTTTGCTTTGTATTTGTTGCCTTATTTCCCCACATTTCTCAAATTTGGAATTTTGCCTATTCTGTCTTCTCTCAACGGTACCTCTTTCCTCAGATGTGAACTCCCTGCCCTTGACACCCCTGTGTTTTGTTTGTACTCCTTTATGTAATGCCTGGCAGGGGCGTTGTTTATTTGTCTGACCTTTCCTGTTACTTTAGCCTCTACTTTTTTACTCCACTTTTGTTTCTGTATAACCCAGTACAGAGAAGTTTTACATAGGGGGGAATTAAAATAAATGTTAAATTGAAATACGTGACTTGGTGGAGGACCGTATGATAATAGAGCTTTGAAAGTTAACAGGTGACAGGTTATTTCTTAATGATAGTGTGGAAGAGAGGCTTGTTCTGTTCTTGCCATTGCATTTTTGCTTAATTTTCTTTATTTGTAGTGTAGTTGGATTGTCATTAACAAGCAAGTTGTGGCACATTTTGATGGTTTATCGCTGATAAATTGTTTTTGGATTTTCAAGTTTTTTTGGAACATTTATACCACTTCAATGATAATATGTATTTATTCGTTACTATGTGGCATGAGATAGGTGATAAAATAAAATCCTTTGAAGAATTTTATTAGTAATAGTAGTCTGTGAGACTAAAATATTTTATTCTCAAACTTAGTATAAGTATCGAATATTATTGTAACTTAAAAAAAATCACATAGTTTTATATGGTATAAGAAGTTTCATTTATTATTCTATTCCCCGGAATTTGCCTTTTAACTTTTTTGTTGGAAATCTTCTGTTGACTTTATTAATGTAAAATTTTGCCTCATGCATATATATTGACTTGCAAAATTGGTTTGAGATAAAGAATTATGTATTTTTGTATCTCTAATCCTAGGAAACCAGATTATATAATGGCAACATTATGGACTATTTGTGTTAAGAATGTACAGTCTAGCTGTTTCTGTTTATTTTTCTAACTTACATGCTTAAAGTGTCCCTACGATCGTTTTAACACTTATTTTTAGTTAGAAGAGACATTTTATTAAGAGTTTATGGAAAGTTTTGACTTTCAAAACAACATATTGTCTTTTCCTTTCTTTTCGTTCTCCTTTTTTTCATACAATTCACTGTGCAAATTAATTTTAGTTAGATCAGTGATTGTTATCTACAGTGTGCCTTGGCACTATGGAGCATAATGGTGGAGAATAAGGAGAAATCTCAGTTCTCCACAGGTGTGTAATCGAATTGAGCAGGCAGCACTAACAGTAGTGAAACATTTCGAGAGTGATTAGGTAGAAGCAGAGTCTCACAGCCTGTAGGTGCATTGGGATTAAAAGGAACAAGGTGATTGGGATGTAGGCACAATGGAGTCTGTCTGAATGAGTTCAGATACATTGTTTTCACACAGGAGCCACTAAGTTGTTTGAAAGGAGAGGGTATTTTATAGGGGTATAGCGTTGGGCTTTTGTCTTGGGTTGAATTCTACTTTGTGTGCTATGTTTCTTTTTCTGCCTTTCCTGGTTTTATGCCTGTCCTTAGTCTAGGTTATTTAGAGTGTCAAGTGTTACATGTCTTTTCTTTGAAATTCTGTGGGTTTGTCTGCTCCCTGTGATATAATTGCTTAGTTCTCCAAGAAAGAATGGCATTTGACCTTTTATATACATATACAGATTGTATTCCTTTTACAGATTCATTACATTTTGTGGAACGTACACTTGTGAGATATTTATAACTGAAATTGTGTTTTCCCTTTGACATTCTTAATAACTTTGGATATTTGTTTTACTGTCGTGTGTGTGTGTGTGTGTGTGTGTGTGTGTGTGTGTATGTTTGTCCTTTACAGATGAAAAAAAACATTAGGCACAGAGAGACTCAGTTGCCCAAAGCTAATACCAGAGTCGCAACTAAAACCTTCAGATCAATTAATTAGGTAGTGTATAGAGCACTTCAGCATGGAGTTAGATGTCAGTGGCATTTATACATTTAAGATGAAAGCATTCATTCACTGCAATCTATTTAAAATTTTTTTTAATGTTTTATTTATTTCTGAGAGAGAGACACACACACAGCGTGAACAGGGGAAGGTCAGAGAGAAAGGGAGACACAGAATCTGAAGCAGGCTCCAGGCTCTGAGCTAGCTGTCAGCACAGAGCCCGCTGCGGGGCTCGAACCCACGAACCGTGAGATCATGACCTGAGCCGAAGTCGGATGCCTAACCGACTGAGCCACCCAGGCGCCCCAGCAGTCTGTTTGAATTTTTTGCTTGATTTCGTACTTGATGTTTTCAATCCTAGCAGTTTTTATAATCTTCAAAAAAATTTTTTTGAATGGTACCGACTACATTTGTTAGATAGTTGTGCTGTGAAATTCCTAGGGAGGAAACATTGCCATATCCTGACTTGGGTCTTTTTCCCTACTTCAGCTCGCAGCATCTGAAGCTGGTATTTCAAATGCCCATGGACTTTTAGGGAGGGAGATTGCCAGGAATTTCTCATCTTGTTTTCTATTTCATGTCTCACTCATTTCAGATTTTTAGTAAATGCTTGAAGGTTGCCCATGAGTAGGTTAATTGGAAACCTTTCTGTAAGTAGTATGGTTTTAACCCAGGTTTGTTCCTCAGCGCCATTGTCCAGGGTGTTATATAGGTTAGTGTGTATGTTGTAGATACACCCCCTGCCCCTCCCCCCACAGGAATGCAGCTCCCTCTGTTAGGACACTGGGTTTCTTACTTTACTTATAGTATTTGATTGCATGCTATATCAGTGATGACTGTGTCTTTGACCTTTTTTGGTTAGTATATTTTATAAGTTGAGTTTTGTTATGGAAGAAGCATTTTGTTATCCATGCACTCTTAACTATGCAGATTTGATGTTTGTGTGACTTTGCCTTCTCTTTTAAATTTATCGGAATTTTAAACAGTTAATTTTTCTCTTGAGTTTCAGATTTATTGCTCTAATATTTTCTTTTATCTTGAATCTAAGAGGAGATAATTTTATAATTAACCAGTTTACATATTTAAGATATAACTTAAAGTCTAAAAGATATATAAGCTAGGCATTGATTTTGTAGATGAAAACTATGGCCTACAATAAAATAACCTAGAGTTTCTCTATTTGAAGAATAGTGTTCTCTAATTGACATTATAATTTTTGCATATTTAATCGATGATGATTTATTAAGAATTTTTGTTAAGTGTTATTTTAGGGACTAAATTATTTTAAATATTTGTTCCTTTTGTGTTCTTAAGCATATTTGAGATTAATACAAATTTAAAAAATCGCAGGACTAAATTGTTATATGTGTATAAAAATAAGTTGGTTAATTAGTGTGGCTGAAAGAGGGTATCTGAATTAATGAAACTTCCCAGTTAACTGAAGGTTTATCCAATGATGCAGTAAAATTGTAGAGGGTATTAGGGGTAGAGATTTGTCTGTCAAGCTCTTTTTAGTTGTGTAAGACCACAGGAGCCCCATTCTGTATCATTAGAAAGAAAGCATTTTATCAAATACAGAGCATTAGGTTCATAATCAGATCATTAACTGAGGTACCAGCACCCTTTGAAGGAAGCCTCATGGGATTACAGAGCTAAACTTGGAATCTTTTCTGGAGCCAGTATGTCTTAGCCGAGCAGTGAGATTGCCAACACACGGAAGAATGTTTGCTCTGCTCAGGGTTGTGTTCTAATGCTGACTGTGACCCCACAAGTCATTGAGGCGTTCCTCGGTTATCTGTGCTAAATCTGAAACAGATTTTGGAATGTTAGATGAAAATATGTATATATGTGGTATGTGTGTATGACAGGCACTTTGTTTTTTGTTTTTCCTTTTGTTAAACTTCTAAATTCTTTCACCTACCAATTGGCACACACAGAATTGGAAATAAAATCTGAATCTTTAAACTCATTGGTTTTTTCTCCAATAGCTGAGTAGTTTTTAGTGTTTCAGTAGTCCTAATTTTCCATGAACTTTCCTGGTTTCTGTCGGTTTGTCTCCTTGCTCAGAATGGTGCCCAGGAGATTTGTGACTGTTAAAACAAATGATTATTTATGTCCATGCAGGTAGAATTATAACAGCTACAAGTACTATAACTGTGATTTTTTTTTTTCCTTAAAGGAAGAATTCCGAGAACTTCGAGAACAGCCTAGTGACCCTCAAGCTGAACAAGAACTAATTAATAGTATTGAACAAGTATATTTTTCTACGGACTCATTTGATATTGTTAAATATGAGCTGGAGGTAAAAAAAAAAAATCATTAAAACCTATCTAAACTCTATCTTGTTCAGTGGCTGAATTTATGGATGTGAGTTGAATGCTTTTTAGGGATGTTCCTTAATTTTCTTTCTTTCTTTCTTTCTTTCTTTCTTTCTGTCTGTCTGTCTGTCTGTCTGTCTCTGTCTTTCTCTGTCTCTGTCTCTCTCTCTCGTCTGTCTGTCTATGTGTCTTAATACCAGGACTAGTCTCTGATGACCATATTATGATTAAGTGAACTGTCCGCATTGTTTTTACAATGAAATTATTTTTAAAAATGTAAAATTAAGTGTTGCTGCAGAATATTGGCCCAGGAAACATTTCTGTACTTTTGGTTTTTAACTTTTAGCCTACAGTATGTTGGTATGCTGCCTCTATCTTATTTTATATTCTGTAAATATGTTTAGAAAAGCTCTAAGACTTTCAATCATGAATGTATCTTTTTTAAGGCTTATTTATTTATTTAGAGAGCAAGTTTGGGAGGGGCAGAGAGAGAGGGAGAGAGGGAGTCCCAGGCAGGCTCTACACTGTCAGTGCAGAGCCCAATGCAGGGCTTGAATTCAGGAACCATGACATCATGACCTGAGCCGAAGTCAGATGCTTAACCAACTAAGCCACCCAGGTGCCCCTCGTGAATGTTATCTTTACATAATTGTTTAGCCATGATAAAGACCTCTTTATTCTGTATTTACTTTATATGCAGTATGTACATAGTCAGCCCCTACTCATTCTGAAGTTTCATCAATCTATTGAGACTTGGAGTCTAACTTGGAGTTTCTGATATGTATGTGGTATGTAGTTTTGTTAGTTTCCCAATCTATCTTCTGAAAGCTGATGTGTAATCTAGAATGTACTCCAGCAACTGTTACTGTCACACTGCAGTGCATAGTTACTATTCATCGTATTTCAGAAGGGAAATATATTTTGTGTTCTCTTGTAGGCAGTAGGGATATACCTGTGGCTGGTAGAGAAGGCAGCTAGAATGAGGGACTTTCTCATTCTCCTGTCCTATAGGGCTTTGTGAGGGATGAAACTTGACCACCAGAGGGTTGGCTGACAAAGGTGTTAGGCTTTAGTGTCTGAAGTCTAGTGAGGATATTGGGAGGCCAAGAAGAGTGGGTGGGGATGGGATATGACACTGTTTATAAGTCAGAGGTGTGCAGGTAAATGAAACAAAAGTAAACTATTTCTTACTCTTTATGGATATTTTTTAGAAGCTCCCTCCTATTCTCAATTTGCAAGAATTAGAGGAGTACAGAGACAAATTGAAACAACAGCAAGCTGCAGTAAGTAAAAAACACCTTTCTTTCTGACATAACTAAATGAGACACAGCAGAGAGCTGTAATATTTGCATATTTTATGGTTTAAGCTAATATATTGAACAAATATTATTTAACATGACTCAGACTCAATGATACATTTATTTTAAAATTTATTCAGCTTCTCACATTACCTTGACATAGATTTGCTAGTTCTTTCTCTGGAATCTTAAACGTGATTGAAGAATTTTGAACTTTTTTTACATTTCTAAGTATCTTCTCCCCACTTACAGTATCTTATCTCAAAATAAAGGCCCCCATTTCTAGTTGAAAGAGGCCCATAGAGAATAGAGAGCTAAGATTCAAAAAGTCTGAATTGTAGTCACTGATTAATTGTGTAGCACTGGGCAAGTCACCTAGCCTTACTACATCTATTTCATGTTTTCTGCGAGGTGGTGGGTTAGGCCTGCATTTTCGTCAATGCTGTAAAATTCTTTGATTCTGTGATTTTCCTTGCATTAGGCTGAGTTCCTTTAATGATACTCAGACTATACTGTAGAAGATTAATGTTAGTATGCGGTCTTGTTAATTTTTTTAATAGTAGCGGCGAATTAGTAGTAAATGTATCTGTTTGAATTTAAGATGTGATTTTTAATAATACATATGACAAATAAAGGAAGATGTACTTCTCTTTCTTTTGTATTATACTCAACGGTCTCAAGGAGTGCTGGGATCTCCCTGGGTGTAGCAGCAGTGGTCTGGGAAAGGGACTTGACCATTAAGAGGGTTGTGTGGTAAAAGTGTGTTGTGATTTTTGGAGAGCTAGATTTCAGTGGATGGTGGCTTCTTTTGGCTCCTATTGGTTTCAGCATGTTGAAGTATGTATGTATCTATCTTGTACATGATGTGGTAGTATTCTTTGGGGAAAGAACCCCATCACAAGGGCCATATAGCATAATGACCTCTGGAATTTGGTAAACTTGGGCTTGAATCCCAGGCTTGTAACTTACTGTGGTGGCTGTGGGTGAGTTACTACTATATTGAAGATTACTCATCTGGAAAATGAGGAAGCATGTAATTCGTTTTAATAGATTGCCATGAGTAGTAATTGAGATAATATAGGGAAAGCATTTAGTACACTGCCTGGCACAGTGCAGACTAACAACTATATCATCTATTTTAAACTATTTATGTATGTATTTTTAATACCTTTTTTTTAATGTTTATTTATTTTTGAGAGAGAGAGAGAGAGTGAGCAGAGAGAGAGAGGGAGGTACAGAATACCAGGCAGGCTGCAGGCTCTGAGCTGTCAGCACAGAGCCTGATGTGGGGCTTGAATTCATAAACCGCAAGATTGTGACCTGAGCCGAAGTCGGACAGTTTACCGACTGAGCCACCCAGTGCCCCTATTTTAAACTATTTTTTTAAAAAACCTAATTTGGTAAAATTAGGTGAATTTCTTTCTGGGAACATCTACACAAATTCATATCTATACCAATTCAAAGCAGTTAAGAAAATTGAGAAGGATTAATACAATAGTTGAATATATATGTAATGCTTTGTTCTCAGTTGGCTTGGGAAGGGGAAGGGAAACTCAACTAATTGTTTCTTGAGCAAAAATCACATCAAGGGTAAAAATGTCTTGGATATGCCATGCTCCGTGGTACCTGTAGTGTAGCCTAGTAAGTGTCCCTGAAATTGTGAAATAAGAGTCTCTTATTCAAAATCATTATAATCCTGATTTGCATAACATACTAACATTTTTCATGAAATTGACCAAGGAAACCTTAGGTATGTTAATAACATTCCAAAAAAAAAAAAAAAATCCAAAAACATGTTTTCCAGTTTTCAGAAGTAGAGGACCAAATTACTATTTGTCTTTTTACGTAGTATAGAGGATCTAAAGGTTACAGGATGTTCTCTGTTTCCCAGATGCTATCTCCATAAATTCAGCTGATTAGATATTTATCTTATGAGTTCATCTTTTGAAAGAAAATCGTATACTTTTGTGCATATTAGTTAAATCAGATGATACTCATATTATTAACAGTAGTAATGATCAGTTATTGAGTTTCTAGTAAAGACAAAGTACTATGCTCTCTGTTATACCCCTTTTACTAATTTCATAGCCCAGAACATGCTGTAGAAGTAATTGGGAAGATCTATGGAATATTCTTGCAAAAATTTAAAATGTAAAATGGAACAGGAAGCATGTGCTTTTTCTTTTACTTCCTCTGTTTGATTGCATGTTTTTATAGGTCTCTAAAAAAGTAGCAGATTTAATCCTTGAAAAACAGCCTGCTTATGTAAAGGTAGGATGATATTTGTTATTTTTAATAGTAAAATTTAAAAAATACTTAAGTGACTTATACTTGAAACTGTTGAAGTAATTTATTGTCTTGTCTGTAGTTATTTTATAGCAACAAATTGACTCTGTTTGAGGTGGAGGAGGGACTTTTTATATATTTTTTTCTTTCTCATTTGGGGAATTTACCAAACTGAAGAAGTGAAAGTTTTATCAGTGATT
Organism: Hyaena hyaena; assembly: GCF_003009895.1. Taxonomy (NCBI): domain Eukaryota; kingdom Metazoa; phylum Chordata; class Mammalia; order Carnivora; family Hyaenidae; genus Hyaena; species Hyaena hyaena. Next base: position 858,782 of record NW_024081158.1, read on the forward strand.
CTAAAGTAATCTCTTTGGTTTGTCCAAACTTTAGAAGGCCCAGTGAAAATTGCTTCTGTGTACTTTGTAACATGAGATCATTAATAATGACTGCTCAATGGAAGTGTAACAACCTGTGTTTAAAATATAATAAAATTGGAATCTTATAGCTGAATCTGTCTTTGCATCTGAAAATCAGAGACTTCAGAATCCATTGAAGTACTCAGCAGTATTCAAATGAAGACATTCACTGTCAAAACATTTTAGCAAACAGAAATCATATCCTTGATTATCTTCTGAAGTTCTGTTGGGTAGAAATATTTCAGTACTATTAGTATTTGTATTATTAGTATTCGTTTATGCTTGTATAAAATGAGTTTGATCTAGATTTCCTTATAAGCAATATTGACTAAATATTTATCATATATGATTATGAAAATCATTTAAAGGAAGTCATTTTTAATTTATTTTGTGAAAAACACACCAACAGTTTTTTTTTTTAATGTTTTATTTATTTCTGAGAGAGAGATAGCATGAGCAGGGGAGGGTCAGAGAGAGAGGGAGACACAGAATCTGAAACAGGCTCCAGGCTCTGAGCCAGCCGTCAGCACAGAGCCCGACACGGGGCTCGAACCAACGAACCATGAGGTCATGACCTGAGCCGAAGTCACTTAACTGACTGAGCCACCCAGGCGCCCCACACACCAACAGTTTTTAAGTTTTTTTAATTTTTTTTGCTACTGGGTATTTTTGTTGCTACTTTGTTTTCCAAGTGAGCTTTTCTCTGAAACCCACTAAAGTTTTTGTTAGCATATCATATAAATAATAAGAAAAGTAAAACCTTCAACAATAACCTATACCTGATTTTCCATAGGAACTTGAAAGAGTTACCTCATTACAGACGGGTCTTCAGTTAGCTGCTGTCATCTGCACAAATGGGAGGAGGTATTGCATTTGATGGCATTTTGTTTTTTAAGCTGGAAAGCATTTTAGTAAAAAATGCAAAACCATCACTGATAATTGATTTTAGAATACCATTCATTAACCGAACATATATTATGATCTAAAAACTACGCTAAGAAGGTGTGTGTGAAATGAAATGCCTGTGAGTCTAGTTATGGCTTTAACGTACTACTGTTTTTATATTGCTTAGGTTAGTGCTTCTCAAACTATAAGGATCAGTATTTTTTCTTTTTAAATTTCCAACTTATTACAGACTGTTTTCATAAAATGCAATAAAAACAAAATTCTAAGAAAGTAAAAAATATATATAAACATATAATATAGTCTCAATTTTTTATTAATTCATCAAACATAAAATTATTATATCAACTTTTGCGCTAAGTGGATTTTTAATATTTACTCTCAATTTCTGTACTTTTCTTGTGATGGATCAATACCAGTTTGAGGGTTGGCATCAGTCTACCCACCATGTTTTGAATAATGCTAGTCTAGATTGAGCTGTTGAATAATAAATTTGTCAAATAGTAGTCATAATCCCTGATTTTAAGGGTAATTGAAGATACTATCTCATCAGTTGCCTAATTGTTCTGTGTGAATAGTATTCTTATTATAATAGAAAAATATAACTATTCTTCACTTTTGCAGACACTTGAATATTGCCAAGGAAGGTTTTACTCAAGCTAGTTTAGGCCTTCTTGCAAATCAAAGGAAACGTCAGTTGCTGATTGGACTTCTGAAGTCTCTGAGAACCATAAAAACATTGGTATATACAGGTTACTATTTAAAAATTAAAACTTAATTTTATGGCTGAAACAGATTTAACCTTTGATTTTTGTTTTTCTTTAGCAAAGAACAGATGTGCGCTTAAGCGAAATGCTAGAGGTAAGTTAACAAAATTTGAAAATTTGGTAATCTTGATAATTTAAATTGAAAAATTACAGTGGAGAACATTGAGGTATACATTGTTTTCAAATTGCTATATAGTATAAGGAACATTTTTAGACACTTAAATTTACTTGCTCTAGAGCATTTTTCTGTTGACATGTTTCATTTAGAAAAATTTATTTGGGAAAATCCTTACTTTGTAGCAATGTGAGAATGTTAACTTCAGTCACCCAAATAGCAATAAAATTATCTTTTGTATCAAACATGTAGTAGTGATTTAAGGAATATATCACATTTGAGTTATGTTTGGTATCTCTTATATTAATCGGTTTTCTGAGTGAGCCATCTGTAATTACCGTGTGACTTCTAAACTTTGAATTGAGAAATGCATATGGAAATTTCATTTGGGGGGGTGCCTGGGTGGCTCAGTCAGTTAAGTGTCTGACTTTGGCTACAATCTCCCAGTTTGTGAGTTTTGAGCCCTGCATTGGGCTCTGTGCTGACAGCTCAGAGCCTGGAGCCTGCTTCAGATTCTGTGTCTCCCTCTCTGGCCCTCCCCTGCTCATGCTCTGTCTCTTTCTCTCTCTCTGAAAAATAAACAAACATTTAAAATAATTAAAAAAAAAAAAAGAAAATTTCATTTGGCATTAAATTACTGTTTAGGTGATAAAAACATTCCAAGGCTATTAATGAATATTTCATTTTTTTCTAGCTTTGTTTTAAAATATTTATTGATTTCTTGGTGGCAGAACTGTTGACTGTTGATTACAAGTGGAATTCTTACTGTTTTGGAACATTTTATGTAAACATTACTGAAAGAAGATATGTTAACAGTTAGAGAACACCTTCCCTGTGAAGCAGCTTATTATTCTATATAGGCTTTATCCACATGTCTTGATCTTAGAGAGCTGTTACTGTGTATGTAAGGGGACAGAGTATTTTGTCTGCGTATACATTTTAGGCTTGGAGCTAGTTGTCTTTTTATATTTTATTATTATCTATCATTGGCATTCTAATCCTTATTTAAGAGGAATTAAAATTTTCTGGTTCTCTAACTTTTAGACAGAGTGTAAGCAGAGATTAGTTGTTTTTCAGGGGCTTTAGGAAAAATGTTTCCTGTCTAATAACTTCTGCTGTTGTTATCTTAAGGAGGAAGACTATCCAGGAGCTATTCAGTTGTGCCTGGAATGTCAGAAAGCCGCCAGCACTTTTAAACATTATAGTTGCATAAGGTAAGGTAATGCAAAAATGTTGAAGCTGACTCTGTTGTCAGTTTTTAACATAGGAGCTGTGTAACATACACTGGTAACAAACATTGAAAATTAACATTAAGTGCTATGTTCTAGCTGAACATTCTTTTGTTCATAAATGAGCAGTACAATGAAATTATAAATAAGTCTTAAGGTGGGAAAGATCAGATACTTTTTAATCCTACCCTTTCTTGTTACCTCACTGAAACTCTTTTTTTTTTTTTTCCATATTATTTCCAATGTATGGAGTAGTAGAGAAGAATAATGTAACTGTTTACGTTTCTCTTGCATCTCTTGGGAATTTTTCCTCCTTAACTTTGCCCAGCTTATAAATATTGAGAGCGTTACTACAGTTCGCTTTTCAGATCCAGATGGTTCACGTGTTTGGCTCACCCTGATAAGAATTATTTTGGAAAACTTAAGCATGTTTTGATTTTGTGTAATAATCATCTTTGTCGTATTTAAGTGATTATGTATTTAAAGTGTTACATCTTTTGTTTCATTATTTATAAAATGTACAATGGAAACATGGCCGTTGTATCCTTTGCTATTAGTTCTGCTTTATTAATGGGTTTTTGGGCTGCTTAAAATGAAGGTTTTACATTGCTGGTGGCAGTCCCTTGGGGAGTTTCCATCATTCCTCTAAAACCATCACAAGTAAACATGCACTCTAAGTAAAATAGTCTGCTTGCGAAGCAAACCCAGTTTCAAATTAAATTCATACCTGTCCTATAATATATTAGGCCCTCAGTCTCTCCTGTATGGAAATTCTGGCAGGCAGTGAGCATGATGCATTGATGTTGTAGATGTTGATTGTTAATATCTAAAAAATAAAAAGGATTATGGTAGACGAAAACATTAATACAGCCTTAATTAAATTTTTTCTTTTAATATACCCCCACATCATAGCTCTGTGTGGGATGTAGGATAAGAGCTAGCTATTTCCCTGGGAGACGTGACTATTTAAATATTTATGGTATTTTTTTCTTTAAGATCATGCATACTGAAGCAACACTTTTTTTTTTTTTTTTAATTAGGAAATGTGTGGCTGGGTAGTTCCAGTGAGTGACGTTTCGTTTTTATCCATTGTGATACTGATTAGCTGTCACTATTAAAAACTTGATTATGTTCTTTAGATTTTTAAAATTTAAATTGAGTGAAGAGAGAGTTAGCTCTGTTATGTTCAATGTATTCGAAAATTTCTAACAAGGCCTTCTGGGTTCTGAAGAAACAGCACACATTTAGTTTGTTTTCTGGTGATCAGTTATAGTGAAACAGCTTATATGTGATTGGTTGAACATAACTCAGGCAGTTATACATTCCTTTTTATGATATGCCAGGTGCTTTGCTTTGGAATTGGCTGAATAGTGATGAACCACACATAATCTAATCAGGATAATCCCCGATTTTCTTGATAATCTCAGTAATCTATCAAGAAGGGCTTGGACTAAAGAAGGTCATAGTGGGATGGGACTTAAAGAGATGGGAATGAGACATACAAGGGAAACATTGAGATTGAACTCTCCTTAGAGGTCAAGAGTAAGGGGGGCCTGAAGGAGGGGCATAAGAGTTAGCTAACACAGGTATGAGGTACATTCTGAGTATAATGATGAATTCTTTATTGCAGAGATCACAGGCAAAATGAAGACTGAAAATATCTATCTATTGGATTTATAGCAACAAAGAAATCATAGCTGACTTGGTTGGGACAGATTTGCTTGAAGTGGAAGTACAGGATGAGGAAATTTTATAAAGAGGGGAGATGTGTAATTGAGGGGGGAAGCTGAATATATGAAAATTTATGGGAAAGTGAGAGGTTGAAAATAAAATAGAGAACATAATATGTGAAGGCGTTGTAGGTATTATAGTAGAATAGACTTTAAAAAGGTCACCATTTATTATAATAGGAAACTTGGTGGCAGGAAATTGAGGTAGCAGGTGACATGTGTTGGCACTTTGTTTTCTTCAATAATGAAAAATTTTAGCTGTGCTAAGGTAATTTTATTACTTGATGAAAGTTCACTATACAAAATGTTTCTTAAAGAAATTTTTATTTGGGCTTTTTAAAGTTAGCATGAAGTGACTTCTAAGTTCTTTCTCATTAAGGTATAGTGATATATGGAGGAGGTGTGACAGTTATCTGACCTGGTAAAAAGGTTGGACTTGCAATGATCTAGAATGGTGACTTAAAATAATAATTATTTTATTTTAAGGACTACCTTATATAAGAAGCATGCTGTGTTTATGCATGTCAATTGTGCATGTAATAATAAGAAGTTTATCTTCCTCTCTGAAAATAGGTAAAAATACATGCACAAATATATTAAAATGTCCCAAGGAATTAATTTTACCCTAGTCTTCCCAGGAAATCTGTTAGAGCTATGTTTTTATTTTAGCAATTTAGTGACAATGCCAAGGTAGCTCAGAGAGCTTAGCTACTAGTTAGAATTGTTTGGTAGTGATGTTAGCCCCTCCACCAGAATTCTTCTTCCCCACACACCAGTGCTGTTTGTTTTGCTAGCCACCATTCACTCTGCTTAACCCATTCCCCTTTTCCCTTTACCTCTTGTTTTACACTTTTGTTCCTAGTGGAGAGCTTGAGAAGTTTGTTCACTTCTGGTAGATAGTGTGATATGGGATATAGTGATAGAGTTAGTAGATGCGTGGGTCAGGTTGAGTCTGCAATTTTATTCTAACTTCCTTTATTAATTAGACACACACTTTTTATTCTGTGCATTTATTTTCCTTTCTTTTGTTCTTTTCCCTCTGGTCTTTTAATTTTATTTTTTATTTTCTTAATTTCTTTGTTTTTAGTTTTATTATTTTTGAGAGAGAGTGCAAGCTGGGAAGGGGCAGAGAGAGAAATGGGGACAGAGGATCTAAAGCAGGCTCTGCACTGACAGCAGAGAGTCCAATGTGGGACTTGAACCCATGAACCATGAGATCATAACCAAGCCGGAGTTGGACACACAACTGACTGAGCCACCCAGGCATCCCTTCACTGGTTTTCTAAATACATTACTGAGCCTATTCTTGAGCTCTCTGATTAGGACTGTTCAGATATGATTGATCAACACTTTAAAAATTCATTTAATTTTTAAATGGAGCTGTGGAATTTAACCAAAGACAAGATTGAATCTTTACTTGTACCTTAGTGAATCCGAGTGAAAAATCATTTGACACTCTGGTAATCACAGAAATAGTAACTAGTTTCCAACTACTTATACTCTCATTTTCTTTAACATTTAAATTTATTTTTATTCTATTGATGACTAGAGAATCATGAAGCATATTCTCTTTAGAAGTGTCCAGAAGAGAACAACCTGTGATGCAGAGCATTTTTGGACTCTGGTGTAATTTTTAAAAAAATATATTTAGGCAAGTTCATATGCACAATGAACCTGCTTGTCCACTTCCTAATTTTTTGGGGGTGAAGTGTATGTTCCTCTTTTCTTTGCTAGTCACATTGCTCTTTTATTGGAAATAAAGTTTTTGGTAGATGGCAGAGACCCTGTGGTCTTAGGAGTAGATTACATAGGGCAACTGAGGGCTAACTCTTATGATTCTGAAAGCAGGAAGAACAGAATTCATGTATTTGCTTCTGCATAAAGAGCTCTTCACTGTATTGTCTCAGGTTATATGACTGTGTAGTTTAATACATAAAGTACCAAGTAATCTCATGTACCCAGTAGATTGAAAACTGGAAGAAAACTTGTACTCCTTTAGTACCTTGTATTTTCCTTTAGATACGATGTGTTTCAGCATCTTTAATAAAACTTGCTATAAAGCTATAACACCAGTTGTGTTCACTTTTATAACTGACAGGGAACATTTTCACATTATTTGACATTTCTTGAGTTGTTCGACAGATTCATATAGTTGGGATTTACTGGGAATGGGAATCAGAATGTGTTTATGTTAAAGTATGTCTGCGAATGAAGCATTTAACTTCTTTTTCACTTGAAATTTATCTAAATTAGTTTCAAGAAAAGTTATTTTTAAAAGTCAAAACTGCTTTAGTGTATTTTATTTCATTTGAATGAAACCGCTTGAGGGAATCTGAGAGCATTCTGGATTATGCGCTGAAAAGTTTGTATACCATCAGAACTAGAATATCTTTCTTGAGCACTGAAGCAAAGACACATGTATTTAATTTCTCATAACCTTCAGAATACCCTTCCCCCCATGCAGAATATGAACTCGGCAATTGAATGAAAATTGTAGGTTATAGAACTCCTTTAAATAATTCATAGAATCATGAACACAGCTTTGGGGTACAAATACAGCAATACTGTAGGGACTATGCTTCCTGTGTTGTCCTTGTTTCCTTTCTAGCAAGACGTCATGCTCTGTCTTTGTCTAGGTTCAGGTAAGGGAAATCTAGGAACTCTGGCTGTGGCAGTGTTTAAACAGTGAGTATTTCTTCTAGGTCATCAGGCCAGCTAGTAAGACCCATGAGTGGATTTAGAGTCCTAGTTATTTGGTCAGCTTCAGCAGAGTAATAGATAGCATGCTATTCTCATAACTGCCTATACTCCTTATCTTTTATTTGGTTTTCCTCTGTCTTCCTCCCCCATACTGCACCATTTTGAAATAATGTAAAATCTAAGGGCAAAACATAAATATTTAAACAAAAGTGTCTTAGGGGCACGTGGGTGGCTCAGTCGGTTGAGTGCCCGACTTCGGCTCAGGTCATGATTTCATGGTTCCTGAGTTTGAGCCCTGCATCCAGCTCTTTGCCAACAGCTCAGAGTCTAGAGCCTGCTTCAGATTCTATGCTTCTCTCTCTCTCTGCCCCTCCCCAACTCATGCTCTCTCTCTGTCTCTCAAAAATAAATAATGTTTTAAAAAAAAATTTAAACACAGGTGTCTTAAACAAAAACTAAACCGTTTCTTTCTGCCCTACCCACCATTTTCTTTCCTATAGAGTAAACCACTTTCACAGCTTATTAGGTTTTTTTTTCCCAGTAGATCTCATTATAATTTAAAATGCTATGTCAAAATATCTTTTTCATGATTCATCATTGTAGATAGTTGTTGATTCTCTGTTTACTCCTCAAATTAAAATACCAGTAAAATATAAGAATTTGGTATACTTCCTTTAACTTCTCCACCTTCTCCGGTTTTGTTAGCGAAACTGTTATTTTTATTTCGTCAAGTTTATAACATGTATACTCTTTTTGCAGCTATAATTAAATCTTCCGCGTTTTCTTGGTAGGTTACTTCTAAAAAAATGAATCTAATAGAACTTGTATTTCTTGTATTATGATTATGTAAATATTATCTGCAAAACTAAGTAGAGTGATTGGACTTATTTAAAAAGCCATTTTTGGTCTCTCTATGAAAATAAACATCCATTAGTGTTTGCTTTTTTTTAAATTTATTGAACATGTTTCACCTTTTTTGGGTCCTACTCAACTGTAATATTTCCTTTTTTGCATGTTTTCCTTTGTCTTGTTTTGTTACAGTTTTATTACAGTTACCTCTTTGAGGTTTTGTTTTTGTTTTTGTTTTGGATATGGGATACATGGGCAATGTATTTTCAAATTTTGAAGTGATGTTAACTTAGTCTATATCCATGATTAAAAGAAAAGTAATTTTTTTCTTAAAAAATGGAACACATTGTTCAATTGTCCGTTAGCCTTTTGTTTATATGACAGGCTCAGATGCTATTCTCATTCTCATAAGTGTCTTTTTTCTTTTCTTTTCTTTTCTTTTTTTTTGACATTTAATGATATTTCTTTTGATTTGGTGTTCTAAAATTTTACCAGCTGTCTAGAAAAGTCATCTGTTTCAGACTCTTTACTCCTAAATGGTGAGACAAGAAGGAAGTATTATTTAATCTTATCTACATGAGATGCTACGTTACTTGTTTTACTAGGAGCTTTTGAAATGTGTTTGTTCTCTCGGAGCTTATAATAACAGGCAGTTAACAGACAGGACTGTGGGATAATATTCCAGTTAAGAACAGAGTACATAAACAAAAGACCATCAGAAATGCTCATGCTGTGAATGGCTTACTGTCTTATTACCCCTGCAGGAATGGAAATATTGACATCTGTAAGAGTGTGAGTAGAAGCTAGGCACTGTCAGCTTTGACAGCATTGACTGTACAGTAATTCTAAATTAGATTGGTATAAAGTTTTCTGGCTAAATCTTTATTTTTTTAGCTTTCAGGAATTGAATCATGATAGTGGTGATAAGGATGGTGGTTGTGATAATATTTAAACATTTTTTGTACTTTTCTATGTGTCATGTACTGTACTAATCGTTTCCTGTACCTTTTCTTCCTTGGTATTGATAAAATATTCCACAGAGGTATTACTATTGCTTCCATTTTATAGATGAGGAAATGGATACTTTGTAAAGTAAGTGACAGAGCCAAGATTTAAACTTTGGTCTCTTGGAACACAGAACCTGTTGCCCTTAACCACTACTACGTTATACTGTCTAGTAGTGTACTCAGTGTTCTATATAGTGGACAGTCATGGCCAGGAGGATGATTTTTATAATCTGCTCCAGTAGCAGAGTTAATTGTATTTTTTTCCTAAACCTGTTTCTACCAGTTGTATTTGTTACTGTATTTATGCTGTTTAAGTAAATAAAGGAATGAAATGAAACAGGTTTTTGAAAGTAAGTTAAATGCCTTGGAAAAACAAAGCACATTGTTAAAAATATGTTTCCTTTTGAATTTGTTGTAGATGAGACACCTCATAAAAATTAGGGGATCTAAGGTAACTAAATGTGATCTGGCATTTGGATTACTTTGCATTTGTCTTTAAGTTCCTACTTCATCATAAAGACACTGAAACTTGAAATTATGGACAATTCATTTGTGATTTGGCTCATGTAAGACTAAGAAGTTAAAACCCCTCTCAAGAGAAAAGATTTTGGGTCTAAGTCAGAAGTGTGTAAATGAATCGCAGTTATACAATTTTAGTTAAAACATTCAATATACATTTAGCCAGACAGACACACACACACACACCCCCCCCCCGCATATAAACACTCCCGTTTTAACTTTGATTAATTGACCAACTGAAAGGTCTGCTGAACTTTAGCACAGAGTGGGCAAGCTTTGTCTTAAGGAGCCAGATAATATTTTAAGCTTTGTAAGCAGTAAAGTTTTAGTTGCAACTGTTCACCTCTGCCCTTGTGAATTGAAAGCAGCCATAGTTAGTATGTAAACAAGTCCATGTGGCTGTGTTCCAATAAAACTTTATTTAGAAACATAGGCTGTTGGCTAGATTTGGCTCCTGGGCCTGATCTCTGCTCTAGAATTATAATTCATAAAGTTTAGAGATGTTTTGAACACCTATACTATTCTAAGGAGTGGACTCCGATTTCTGAACAGAGTGAGGACAGAGGTCTGGGTAGATTCAGAGTGATCTGATTGCTTTTACAGCCTTGTTCATGGTTTGAAGGACCGTGTGGACATTTCCTGGTATCCCATCATTGTTGGTTTCACTTCACAGTGTTTGAAAGCCAGGTTTTCTTTGAAGTATGTTAATAAACTCCCTGCCACCTATGAGTAAATTGAAACCACTGGAATAGATCTCTGATCTAAATAACTGAAATATCTTGGCCAATGGACCAAGATAAGTATAAACTTGGAAGTATAAATTTTACTTAAGCTCATTTTAAAGTTTTAGCATTCTACTGAATCATATACGAAGATGTAGTAATTGGGTAACTAGTATTTAGCATATAATCGAATTTTGAAACTTTAGAACAGGAAGCAACCCTTTAGATCGAGCACACTTTTGTATAGGAAACTGATGCCCAGGGATATTAAGAGCCTGGACTTAAATCACATGGCTCATTAATAACAGACCAGGGAAGGATCATTAAGATGCTCATTACCTCTATACCATGTTGTTTCTTCTTGTGTTCATATTGTACGCAATTTGATTTATATGCAGCCTTTCCAGGACCTGTTTTATGAGTGTATATATACTAGATCAGCTGTTTAAAAGAACAGTATTAGCTAGTTATTTATGGATATGTTATATTTAATATCTTCTGTAGAGATGTTAAAAATGCCCCCTAAAATTGTTTGATTTATTCTATTCAGCTTGCAAATAGCCTTTAATAGCTTTTAGCCTTCCATCTTAGAACTAGTAATTTTTTTGACCATAATGTAGCTTTTATTTATCCAAATGTTTATGAATAGATCCTTTTAGCATACTTTCATTAATAGACTGAAATAACATGAATTCTTGTTTCTAAATGATGGCTAAAGGTCTCCTTGAAGGCTGTACATTTAATATACACACTCCTTAATCACCTAATTTTTATACATGTATTTTCAATTAGTAGTAAATTGTTGTCAAAATGCATTGGTAGATTTTGAAAGCATTTTAAAGCCAAAATGTTTCATTTAAAGATTTTTCTATTTAAAATCTTATACATACTATTTGCATTACCATGTTTACATTAATTCTTAATACATAGGATATAGTCATTTTAACCATAAGTAATAGGAGCACTAAAACCATCCAGATTTATGATAATTTCATAAATACTAAAGCCCTTTTTTTTTTCAATTGAGGAATTGAAGAAGGCATTACTCTCAACTGTGAATGAGTTTAGATATATTTCTTTTTCTCCCAATCTCAAAATACTCCCTGTACAAATATGTTTACCAGCTCTAACCTACTTACTCTTCCAGGTATTCTTGCCTCTCTGTATCTGGGTCTCTGTCTTCAGCCTTAGTGAACTTCTGAGCCTTGTATAAAAGAGGAGTAGAACTGCTTTAGTTCTACTTATCTCTCTTTTTTCTCTTCCTAAGGTACCTGTAGACTCAGACTTTAGTGCAGTTCTTTTTCTTCTAAAACATTCTCCTTTCTCTTTTTCTATCTCTGTAGTTTTATTTATTGAGATACAAAATAGGGGCTAAAGAAATGTTGGGAAAATTTCACCATTTATGTTTGAATTGCAAATTTGACTCAGCAGTGAGTCAGGCTGTGAGTTTAGTTAGGCCTGGAGATTCCTGGAGAATAAGCCACGGTCTTTGCTAAGGGAGACAGTCACAGATATTCCCTTCTATCATTTGGTATGTTGGAAACAGCATTGTGAAACTGAGGGGAACAGTCAGCAGGGGAAGACTTCCTGGAAAAGTCTTCCTGGAAAAGATGACATTTGGATGGGCCTGGAAAGACAGATGGATATTTGTGAGTGAGAAAAGGAGAAAGGATGTTCTGTTTCTCATGAACGCTATATACAAGTAGAACAGAGGGTGTGAAATTCTGGGGCTTATTTGGGGGATTGCATGTAGTCCAGGCGCCTGAAATGTAGGCACTGAAAAGTTAGGGGGAAGTTAATTTTTCATGTTTTTGTTGAGAGTTGAGAATCTTACATACTGTACCAGTTTGGGACTTTATTTTTGGTTTAATGGCGAGCCACCGTGAATTAATATGAATCAAGTTCTACTTTAATTAGGAGCTGCAGATTCAGGTTGGTAACATACGTGAAGCTGCCAGATGTAAGATAGTAGGAAATGGTCAGGCCCACAGGACTGGTAGCTTTTCATGTATAAGGTATTTGAAAAACTGTGTCTGCCAGATCAAACAGAATACTGACCAAATCTAATCTGAAATTAAGACCCCTGGTCAGAGCTATTCCTGAGAGTTTTTGGGAGGATGTTTTATGGTGTTTGGTATGCAGTAGGTTGATGGTGTTTGTCAAATAAATGGATGATGGATTGAAGGGTGGGTGTGGGTAACGTGTGCAGAGATTCATTGGGAGACTATTAAGATAATTCAAGCAAAAGGTGATAATTCTTGAGTTAGGGCACATAAATGAGAAGAGAGAAGCATAGATGGATATGAGAATTAGTAAAATGGTACAATTGTCAGAATTTGATTACCAGTTATATATGAAGCGAGGGAAGAGTTAAAGATGACATGGAGATTTCCAGCTTGAATTGAATGGGTGGTGATGGTTTGAATCAAAAGTGAGAAAATGTGGGAGAAAGAACAACTTGGGGATTGTACTTGAGAGTATATGTTTCTAATATATTTGAAAAAACAACTCGAGAAGGTACTGACTTGCCTGGTGTGGGAGGTGGGGTGATAGAGCTGGAAACCTTAATTTTTTCTAAGTTCCAAGGTACTTAAAATGACTGTTAATTACTGTGGGGCCTTAAAGCCTCATTTCCTTCCTTCCTTCCTTCCTTCCTTCCTTCCTTCCTTCCTTCCTTCCTTCCTTCCTTCCTTCCTCTCTCTCTCTCTCTCTCTCTCTCTCATTCATTTATTCATTCATTCATTCATTCATTATTCTTTGGACAGAAATTGTCCCAGAATCGTTTTATTGTTTTGTTTTTTAAGAAAAATCTCAGTCTTGCCTACAAATATTCCCTTAACCTATGTCTGTGGCTGTGGGTATTTTTCGGGCTTAAATCCTTCTTAGAGACAATTTTAATCAGGTATCAATCTTAACACTGTTGATTATCAAAGTGTCTAGTTTTGCTCATTTGCAGGTTTTACTAAAGTAATCTCCAATTCTTGACTTTCATCAAAAGCATGCTTATGATAAATAGTATTTGTAGTAAATTTGTCTTATTCCTCTATATGTTTAGACATTTATCCCTGAGACCATCAAAAATGGGTAGGGGGTGTACTTTTCTGACAAATTGCTTTATATCTATGTATCTATCTCTGTATCTACATATAAATCATCATGCTGGTATTATTTTCTCAGCTTGCAGTAAAAGGCATGGTAAGAAGCAAATGCATGGAATCTATGAATCCATTATTATGTATTCTGTAAGGCTATTGTGAAGAGTATTGTGCCTTAGGAGATAAAAGTCATTGTTCCCTTTATCAGGACTCTGGTGAAATTTTCTTTCAGAACTTTGATGCCAACAAAAGTAATTTTTGTTTCTTTGAGTTTTTGGTTTTGTTTTTCCCTTCTTGAGTACTGGTGTTTTTGATATTATGGACACTGAATTGTGTACTTGGACCCTCCCTATTTGTTTTGGCTGCTAGGACTTTGAGAGTCATGTTTATGAACAGATAACAATTGTAAAAAATACCTTGTATGGGGGCACCTGAGTGGCTCAGTTGGTTAAATGGTGTCTGACTTCGGCTCAGGTCATGATCTTACGGTTCGTGAGTTTGAGCCCCGCATCCGGCTCTGAACTGTCAGCCTGCTTCGGATTCTGTCTCCCTTTCTCTCTGCCCCTTCCCTGCTAATGCTCTCTCTGTCTCTTAAAAATAAACGTTAAAACATTTCAAAATACATACAGTGTATAATTTTTGTATACTGAATTATACCTTTCACTTGCTCTATTTTATTTTAGTTTGCCTTAATTTTTTTTGTTAAAATACTTTCTCTATGATTGTATTTATTTTGTTAGATATCACAGATCCTTTTTAGTAATGAGATATTATAATTCAAGTAATTTCAGTTCTGTTTTTTAATTTTTTTAACTGACTTAGGGGGAATTAAAGGGAACAAAATCAGATTCAGTCACATAACCTAAGTGTATAACTAGACAAATTCTTACAAAGTGAACATAGTTATGTAATTACGTCCCAGAAACTCTTAACCCAGAAACTTCCTTCTTGCCCCATCACTGTGATTTTCCTCCTAAGGTAACCACAATTCTAGCTTTTGTCATTTAAGAAGTTTTGCCTGTCTTGAACTATATATAAATATAAATGGAATCTTATAGTGACTTCTATACAGTGGACTTCTTTTGTCCAATAGGTCTTTGAGATTCATGTGATACATTTTCATTGCTATAGTATTTCACCATATAAATATCTCACACTTTATCCATTTAATTGTTCATAGGCAATTGTGTTGCTTTAAGTTTTACCTATTACAAGTAATGCTGCAAGGGTTACATATGCATTTCTGTAAGATATATATCTAGGACTCCTGGAATATAGAGTAAGTATGTGTTGAGTGTCAGTAGATTTACAAAGATGTATCAATTTACCATTCCTCCAACATTGAACTCAGTGTTCCATTTGTTCTACATCCTTGGCAACATTCATTGATGTAATTTTTTAATATTTAAAAAATATCTTTAGCCATTCTGGTTGTTTGTTATGGAATCTTATTGTAGACTTTATTTTGCATTTCCTGAATGCCTACTTGAGGTGCCTGTTGTATGTTTATTGGCTAGTTATCTACTTTGTCTGTATCTGTTCAAGCTCCTTATGTTCTTCTGTTTGTACCACACTATCTTACTGCTGTGACTTTATAACCTTTTTAGTGTATGTCTTCCAACATTGTTTTTCAAGATATCCCTGACTATTCTTAACCATTTGAGTTTCCGCATAAATTTTAAAAGCAGCTTGCCAGTTTCCATACACATACACTAAGGAAGACCTGCTGGAGTTTTGATTAAAATTTCAGGTATTTTAGATCATTTTAATGAGGACTGATAACTGTGTCAAAGGTTATAGGGTTTTTTTACATGGTATATATCTTCATGTATTTAATTCTTTATTTTAGTTCAGTTTTTGTATTGTATATTTTTTATTAGATTTATTCTGAGGTATTTGGTTTTTTGAAATGGTATTTTAAAAATCTCCATTATCTAATTCTTTGTTCCTAATATATAGAGATTTATTTTAATTTTTAAATTTTACTTGTTATCAATATTATACTTTTTAGTCTTGAAAGCTTGCTATCAATTGTGGATTCATTTTTTTTTTTTAATGTTTTTATTTACTTGTGAGAGAGAGAGAGAGAGACAGCATGAGCAGGGGAGGGGCAGAGAGAGGAGACACAGAATCCGAAGACAGGCTCCAGGCTCTGAGCTGGCTGTCAGCACAGAGCCTGATGCAGGGCTCGAACCCATGAACCCTGAGATCATGACCTGAACTAAAGTCAGACGCTCAACTGACCGAGCCACCCAGGTGCCCCTCAATTGTGGATTCTTAAATTCTTGACTTTATCTATAGATTCTTTAGGAGTATCTCCCTATATAATTCTCTTGCTGCTAGTAATGACTCTTTTATTTATTCTTTTCTAATTATTATCCTTTTCCTTGCTTTATTGCATTGTTTGTAGACTCTGCATAATTTAGTGCTTTTATCATTTATCTGTGAATTTATGAGTTAATTCAGCTAGTCTATATTTAGCACTTAGTTTGTCTTTTTAAAACATAGACAGTAACCTCTAACTCTGTTTTATTTAACAGTGAATTGAATTCAAAGCTTCAAGATACTTTAGAACAAATTGAGGTAAGAAGGATTACATCATAAGTTATATGTTTTTTTTTCTTTTCAGAAGTTTTTTAATAGTACATATGTATATTATGTTTTGACTTTTGTGTTATTACCAGTGTTCCAGATCACAGCACTTTGTTTATTGTTTTTTATTTGGAATACCTTGCCTGGTCAGGTTAATGTGTCTTCTTGTACACTCAATAATGCTTTTGGAGTTTGGGGATCTGAAAATGGCATTTTGTATCTGAAAACACCATATCCAGAGAGATCCCCAAACTGTTAGTCATATAGTTTCATGTAAATTATAGACAAAATATTTACCATGTATTAATTATTTTTATTGTTACCTTTTTTAGTTCAGTGAGCTAATTTACATAAGAATAATTATTGGCTGATGAACCCTCCTAAATTCCTAAATCTTCTAGTATTTCATACAGTTCATCAAAAATGTAGAAATAGGGGGCGCCTGGGTGGCTTAGTCGGTTAAGCGTCCGACTTTCGCTTAGGTCATGATCTCGCGGTTCGTGGGTTCGAGCCCCGCGTCGGGCTCTGTGCTGACTGCCAGCTCAGAGCCTGGAGCCTGTTTCAGAGTCTGTGACCCCCTCTCTCTCTGACCCTCCCCTGCTCACGCTGTCTCTCTCTCTCTCTGTCTGTCTCTCTCTCTCTCCTAGAAATAAATAAAACATTTTTAAAAAAATGTAGAAATGGAAAGGAAAAGATATGTCATTGTGACACAAAGTCTTGCTTTTGTCCTACATTTACTCAGAGTTCATCTCTCTTCTTGGCAGTCATTGCAAAGCAGGTTATTTGTTTTAGTAAAAGTAATTAGAATTATTTTCTTCTGGTATTTTATTTTACTGTTTTCCTGATGAGAGTGCTTATAAAAATTGAGGCTGGACTTTCTTTTTAAATTTTTTTCGATCTGAAGCTCATTTTTTTTTTTTTTTTTTTTACAAATAGTTTATTGTCAAGTTGGTTTCCATATAACACCCAGTGCTCATCCCCACAAGTGCCCTCCTCCATGCCCATCTCCCCCCTCCCTCCCCACACCCATCAGTCCTCAGTTTGTTTTCAGCATTCAAGAGTCTCTCATGGTTTGCCTCTCTCTCTCTGCCCACTATTTTTCCCCTTCTCCCCCATGGTCCTCCATTAAGTTCCTCCTAATCCTCCTATATGTGCAAACATATGGTATTTGTCCTTCTCTGCCTGACTTATTTCGCTCAGCATAACACCAAGATTAAAAACTTCTGCACGGCAAAGGAAACATTCCATAAAACTAATAGGCAACCGACGGAATGGGAAAAGATAGTTGCTAATGACATATCAGATAAAGGGTTAATATCCAAAATCTATGAAGCTGGACTTTCAAATGACCTTTTTGGAAAGTAGTTTTTCATCATAAATGCAATATTTTACTAATGACAAGAATGACAGTTTGATAAACGTTAAAGGTAATGCTTTGAAAATCTCTTAAGTAAATAATCACTCAGTATTTCTTCACTCACAATATATAATATTATTCTGTACTTATGTAGAGAATCATTATGTTACAATGAAATCATTGAAATAGAAATCCTTAAACAAAGTTGATGCATTTAGATATACCTTGGGTATGTGCTTATAAGATCAATGTAGTTTTTTTGATAATTACTTTTTAGTGATTATATGGAAGGATTGTTCTATTATTTTTTAATCGTATTACAAATTTAGTTCATACCATTGTAAGATTTTAGCAATTGCTTGAGGAAACATAAATAAAAAATAAAATTCCTTTAGTAACTGATATACTGATTTGGTATCCTTTGAAACACTAGGCATGGATCTTTAGATACTCACATGTTAGTAACATCTTATTTGGGGCACCTGGGTGGCTCAGTCAGTTGCACATCCAACTTCGGCTCAAGTCATGGTCTTGCAATTTGTGGGTTAGAGCCCTACGTCAGGCTCTGTGCTGATGTCTTAGCGTCTGGAGCCTGCTTTGGGTTCTGTCTCCCTCTCTGGCTTTCCTTTCCTTGCTCAGGCTCTGTCTCTCTCAAAAATAAATAAACATTAAAAAAATTTAAAGGAAAAGAACATCTTAGGGGTGCCTGGGTGGCTCAGTCAGTTGAACATCTGACTTCAGCTTATGTCATGATCTCATGGTTTGTGGGTTCAGGCCCCATGTTGGGCTCTGTGCTGACAGCTTAGAGCCTGGAGCCTGCTTCAGACCCTGTCTCTCTCTCTGCCCCTCTCCTGCTCATGTTCTTTCTCTCTCTGTTGAAAATAAATAAATATTAAAAATTTAAAAAAAAAGAACACCTGAGTAAACTGGATTAGAGTTTGTAATATGTGAGAACTATAATCTATTTATATTTTTATTTAAATTTGCTTTTGAAAGAGGTGCCAGGGTGTTTCAGTTGGTTAAGTGTCCGACTTCTGCTCAGGTCATGATCCCGTGGTTCATGAGTTCAAGTCCCGTGTCAGGCTCTGTGCTGACAGCTCTCAGCCTGGAGCCTGCTTCAGATTCTATGTCTCCCGCTCTCTCTGCCCCTTCCTCACTCATACTCTGTCTCCCTCTCTCAAAAATAAAAAAACATAAAAAAATTGTTTTTGACTATTACATCTGGTAAGATAGTAAATATCTTTAGATATTAATTAAAAGTGAGAAATTAATATTAATACTTCTCATTGCCTTGAAAACATAATTCCTTAACTGCCTCTTGGTTCCTCTTTTAATTCCATAGGAGCAGTTGGATGTAGCTCTTTCCAAAATCTGCAAGAATTTTGACATTAACCATTACACCAAAGTTCAGCAAGCTTATCGACTTCTTGGAAAAACACAGGTTAGTTTTGAAAGACTATTTACTTTTTTCTTAATCAGGAATCTGTTGCTCTTTATGAATGTTCAAGTCTGAATATATTTACTAGTGTACAGTCTCCTTAAAAAGTTTCATTTAACAAAGTAAATTTTTATGCCATATTAACATAGGTTCACATAGGTTTGGAGTGTATAGAGTGTAACATTACAGAAGTTTGTTTTAAACTATGCAGTGTTTGTCAGGTTTAATATTTTTACAATTTTATGTAGGTTTTTTTTTTTTAAAGTGTATTTTAAGATAATTCATTTGGAGAGGATGTGTAGACTTGTGTACCTCACCTCTTGGTCCTGATTGAGAACCTCTTAATTTGGAGCTTCATGGTTCCTAGATGGACCAGCATGTTTCCCTCAAAGTGGTATGTAAACTTTTGTGTATTTGATATGTTTACCTATAAAACAGGTCCATTTCATTTATCAGATTTTTCTCTCTTTTTTTTAATGCTTATTTATTTATTTTTAGAGAAAGAGAGAGAGAGAGAGAGAGAGAGAGAGAGAGAATGAGTGGCGGAGGGGCAGAGAACTAGGGAGAGATAGAATCCCAAGGGCAGAGCCCAGTGTGGGGCTCAGTCCCACAAACCATAAGATCATGACCTGAGCTGAAATCAAGAGTTGGAGGCTTAACTGACTGAGCCACCCAGGTGCTCCTCATTTATCAGATTTTTCAAAGGATTGTTTTATTCTCTGAATGTTCTCATTCCGGTAGTTCATGGCTTTACATACTGTTACCGCTCAAGGGCTTTCTTGAAAAATTTGCAAAGGATGAAGTTGTTAGAAAGCTAATTGTACCTTCTCCATGTACAGGATTATGCATTTATCTGTAAATGTGCTAAAAATGATGGATGTAAATGTTTTCTTCCTTTAAATGGTCTCTTGTCTTAGAAGGAGATCTAAGAACTTACCAAACCACTTAAACTCTGTTTACATTTTAAAATCTGGATAAAGAAATTTGGTTGTTTACTGTACTTAATTAACGTGTGTCTGAGGCTACCTAGGAAAAATTATAAGAAGTAGACACTTGGTAATTTTGAGTGACTTATTTAAAGACCTTTGAAAATAAGAGTATGATGTCTAATTTCCCCCATTAGGTTGATTCTTTTACTCATTAAATATTTATTAGTACCTATGGTGTACATTGCTCCAGGCACCTCTGTATGAGCCTTCATGTGTCTTATCTTCTAGGGAGGGAAGCAGGATGTTGGCTTGTAACAAATAGTATATAAAGAAATAGATTATCAGGGTAAGTGGATAGAGTCCTGCAAAGTACTGATTTATATAGGATAATCAGGAAATGTTCTTTGAGAAGGTGACCACTGGGAAGCATCCTAAACAGTATAAGGGAATGATGGCAAGGCGGATCCAAAGGTGTAATTATGCCTGACATGTCTGAGAAAGAACAGGATGGGTACCAATCATAAATACAGAGCAACAGAGCAGTGTTCACGATTCATATTTATGTTTAGGGATATGGTATTCTGGTTATTTGAAGAGTTATTTGCAAATAATCAACAGTACAATTATAATTTTATGAAAAATAGTGATCTTTGTGCCTTATTTATAATTGGTAAAGATTTTTTCTTATGTTTTCACATCCATTGAAATTTATTTATTTTAATAACATGAAATTATGTTGTATGTTTTTTTCTTTCCATAGACAGCAATGGATCAACTTCACATGCACTTCACTCAAGCCATTCATAATACTGTGTTTCAAGTTGTTCTTGGTTATGTGGAACTATGTTCAGGAAACACAGATACAAAATTCCAAAAGCTGCAATATAAGGATCTCTGTACAGTATGTAGTAACTTAATAACTGTTCATATGTCTCTCTTTTAATTTTTAAATTCATATTCCATTTTTCATAGCACCTATTATTTGAAGATGCTACTGAAATAAAAACAAATATGTTTGCCCAAAGTTTTTTTTCTCACATATTATTGTTTTTCTCATAATGGAAGATTCAGTCACAGAAATGGTAAAGGTTGATGAGGTAGTATAGATTTATGGAGTGCAGTTGCTTCTAAATGGACTCTTTACTCTGTCATAGCTTCTTTTACCCTTGTTTCTCAGGCTCTTAATTCTCTTTTGTGATTGCACATAAGGTACTTTTAAGCAATCATCTTTGCTGGTTCCCTGTATACACTTTCAGTGAGTCTTTTCATGAGTGTAAATGCTATTTCTGTCAGCATCTGTAACCAGTTTCTTTTCATTCCTAAAGAAACAGAGATCTGTAGGTAATATAACCACAGGTGAGAAGTGAACTAAGTTGTTCTCTGTTTTAGAATTGGTCCTGCTGATGCATTGATATAGAGCATGAGGAAAAGAGAATGATGAACAACTGGGAGAACAGTGGTATCTGTTTTGTGTTTATTAGGAAGACTGATGTGCAGTGGAAAGTCATGAATTCTGTTTGATGCCGATTAACATTCAAGTGTACTTGTTAAGGAGGCAGTTGGATAAAAGAACTTACGGAGATGAGAGCTGAAGTTATAGATTTGAGAGTCTCAGCATCTAATTGTACTTAAATCCATGGTACTTGATAAGAATATTGGGGAAATGGGTGTAGAGAAGTGAACCGTGGGTCCTTGGGCCTTGTGACATTAAAGGAGTAGGTAGTGCCAAGAGACCAGTAGAAGGGTCTGCGAAAGAGCAGCTAGCTGGGTAGGTAGGAGATGGTGGAACAGCCTACAGAAGGAAGTATTTCAAGAATAATTGTTGCATGCTTCTGAGAGTCTGCATAAGGTGAAGGTGATATTACAGAATTGATCACTTGATTTGACAATATGGAGGTCGTTGTTGACCTTGGTCTCTTTAATTCTAGCTCAACAATACTCTGTATCTCTCACTGGGGACTTTCTTGAATTATTTCTAACATCAACTCAGAAAATAACAGTTCTAGGAAGTAGATATCTCTTCTCTACTCTAATTATGTCTTGGAATTAGTATAAAATTAAGCTAATCTTCATTCTTTACTGAGTTTGTCGAAAGTGATGGTTTATGGCCGTTGGGAACTGGAGAAGTATTCTCACTAGAGCTATAATAAATATTCCAGAAGGATGTGATTATATAGGATAGATTAAGAATTAAGTTAATAATGGCAGTGGATGGTTGTTAATAAAGCTTAAAAATTTCTTTTAAAAATCATTTCATAAATTATGAGAACTACACAAATTTAATAATTATTAACTTCAAGTGTGATATAGTTGCATAATTAAATTTTTAATTATCCAGTAAGTACAGCCATCATTTGTTAAGTTTCAGTTATTTTGAAATGTGTTGTTTATCTTCTTATCCATGTATTTTCTTAGGTTGGTAGTATATATTTTTAAATTAAATATCCAAGTAATCAGTTTCATTTTTTGATTCTATTAGTGTTGTCATGAATAGATGTCATATGGCAATGCAATTTATTACAAGTTAGTGATTTCTCTGTTACAACAGAAAATAACTTCTAATAGTTAAAACAAGAAGATAATTGGGGCAACTGGGTAGCTCAGTCCGTTAAGCATCCGACTTCGGCTCAGGTCACAATCTCAGAGTTTGTGAATTTGAGCCTTGCATCGGGCTCTGTGCTGACAGCTCAGAGCCTGGAGTATGTTTCGGATCCTGTGCCTTCCTCTCTCTCTGCCCCTCCACTGCTCGCAGTGTGTCTCTCTCTCCCTCAAATAAATAAATGCTAAAAAATATTAAAAATTAAAAAAAAGAAAAGAAAATATAATTTAAAAAAGCATTTTAAACAAATTAGGCATTTGTCCTTAAATCTTCTTTACTTTGGTTAAATCTGGTGTGTATTTGTGTATATGTATAGTGTACTTTCTTACC
Source organism: Hyaena hyaena (assembly GCF_003009895.1). Taxonomy (NCBI): domain Eukaryota; kingdom Metazoa; phylum Chordata; class Mammalia; order Carnivora; family Hyaenidae; genus Hyaena; species Hyaena hyaena. Next base: position 881,723 of record NW_024081158.1, read on the forward strand.
ATTAAACTTTGATATGTTTTTAAAAGTCAAAGACGTACTCTGACTTCTTGAGAAAGTCCTCTATACATTTACATAATATAAAGCTGAAAGTTGTACTTAATTTATAAATGTTTATGAACAAAAATTTATGTTTAAAGTGTTTACCATAACATTTTTAAACAATTTCAATGTTTTTCTTAAAGCTGGCTTTTGAAGTAGCTGTGTATATTTAAATTATCAGATAACAAAGGGCTTATCTTCCTTGATTTTATTTTGAGTTAATGCTTCTTAAAATGACTCCAAGAGGTGTGCCTGGGTAGCTCAATCGGTTAAGCGTCTGCCTTTAGCTCAGATCATGATCTCATGGTTTGTGAGTTTCGAGCCCTGCATCAGGCTTTGTGCTGACAGCTCTGAGCCTGGAGCCTGCTTTGGGTTCTCTCTCTCTCTCTCTCTCTCTCTCTCTCTCTCTCTCTCTCTCTCTCTCTCTTTGCCACTCCCCTGCTCACACTCTCTCTATTAAAAATAAACATTAAAAATAAATGACTCCAAAAGAAACATCTGGTAATTCTTTACAAAATTATCCATCTATGTATGATTATAGCAAGGTATATGTAATTAAATTAAGGAAACAAGTAATTTATTGGTATACTAGAGCTTTGTCATAGAACCACACCCCACCTCAAATATACTCCTGGTTTATAGTCAAGGCATACTAAAACATTCTTAAAGGAGTGTTGAAGTAGCAAATGATGATGGCTTCATGGAGGAATAAAAATTTATTTTATTTTATTTGGAGAGAGAGGAGAGAGAGGAGAGAGAGAGAGAGAGAGAGAGAACACAGGGGAGGGACTGAGAGAAAGGGAGAAAGAGAATCCCAAGCAGTGGCCGATGGGGGGGGGGGGGGGCAGTGTCGATCTCACAAACAGTAAGATCATGACCTAAGCCAAAATCAAGACTTGAAAACTTAACCAGCTGAGCCACCCAGGTGCCCCCTGGAGGAATTTCTTTTAAGAAAAGAATTTAACAATTAGGTGTGGTAGGCTCTGTATGTTAGGTTCTTAAAAGAATGCACTTAGAGGAGCTGAATAATGAGGTGAAGTATGTGATCCATTTTAAGGTTGCCCATTTTCTTTGGCACAATTCTGAATTAAAAAATTAACAAAGTTCAGAAAATTTACCCCAGGCCTTTTAGAAGTATTTAAGTCAGTGCTGCTGCAGGCAGACAAGGGTGTGGATATCTCTTGGAAACCTAACAAAGTTTTAATTTGTTTTATAATACTGTATTCTATTTGAAATGTTTAAACCAGGGAAGACTAGAAAGAAATTATTTGTAATCAGATTTATATTTGTTAGTTTGATGAAAAGATGTGACCTTTTAGAAACTGAATTCTGCAGATGAAGGTGATCAGCTCAGGAGAGGAAAACTGGAAACAACCCTTAGAAATTTAATAAATAAACTTATGAAAGGAAATTTAAATATGTTTTCCTGGTGAGAATACATATAAAGGATTTGTAATGGCACACCTCAAGCAAGGGAGATGATTTGTGAAGGAGCCTTGTTTTTGAATGTAAGGTTCTTGATTTTTTAATATGTAGCAAGTGTGAGTTATTTTTGCCCCAACTGAGAGTAACTGAGAATACTTATTGAGGATGTGCTAGTGGGAAAGTCTATGTGGCAATGGAATGTCAGGTAAGAAAGAAGCAGCAGCTCTCAGGAGATGCGTAGAAGGTTTGGGAAGTTGGTTTTCTCTGTTTAATAGCAATATTTTAAAGGAAATCCTTAGTCATAGATAAGAGTTTAAATATAACATTAAAAAATCAAATACATGAAATAGTATCAGAGTTGAGAGAGGGATGGAGTTCCTATAAGTAGGGAACAATTGTGTTTCCTTTAATTGGAAGGAGATTGGAAATGGAAACCTCATCATCTTCTTGCCCTTGTTTGTAGTATTATTTTGAGCCACTCACAGATATCTGTTTATTACTAGATGGGTAAGAATGAAATTGTATTATTATTTTTTTGATATCCCATTTACAAAGAAATCTGGGGCAAAATTAGTGTTTTGCTTCTGTTGACTCTGAGAAACTGAGAAAGAACTTCAGAGTTCTTAAGGCCAACAGCATCCTACCCTGTTAGGACATTTCTGCCATTCTGTGTCCTGTCAGCCATTGCTCTGAGTTTAAAAGTTTAGTTGGCTTTGACCTTGTTGAAATCATTTTGTAATTGAATGTACTTATTTTTCTTTCTTTACTAAATAATGTTTTTTGAATGATTTAATTAGAAGCACCATTTTTTTCTTTTTATAGTTGTATCTTTCTGCTTTTCCTGTTTTTCTTGAATATATTGGCTTACAGTTTTTAAATCAGTAAATTAGGCTTAAAAATATATATATTATTTTGAAGCAGAAATAAATGACTAATACTTAGCAAGATTTTCAAATGAGAATTAAACCTCATTCAGTTTTGGGAAGGGCCATGAAAAGGAGCATAGTGGTCTTTTTATTTACTTAAAAAATTAAGCCCTGTTTTTTATTGCATTTACATCGCTGTACCCCTGGTTTATACCAGTCTGTGGAGAGATTTCTCGACACCAGGTAGATCTCTTTATTTAGTGATCTTGTAGAGAAACTATTTGTAGGTTATTTGAAATTTTATGAAGTATGAATCAAGTAAAAGAAGTTTTGTTTTACAGCCTTTTTGGCAGGCTATTGAATTTCTTTGGGGAGCTTATTTTAAGATGTTAATTAGGATGTTATTGATTAATTTTATGATAAAAGAGCTGGCTAAACCTGACTGAAATTTTCCCAACCATTTTTCAGTTTTTCATTTCCAAATGAGCTTAGTGAGTTCTGAGTTCTGTTTTTGAAATGAGCTTGATAATGTAGTAATACTTTGGTGAAAAATGAGTCAGGTTTTTTTGGTTTTGTTTCTTTTTTTGGTTTTGTTTTGTTTTTAGGGAAAAAAACTGTTTTGAAATGATTTCAGTATGTTTTTTCTCAGAGTCTGGCACATTAGAGGTGCTTAGTTAATGTTTCTTGGGTAGATTGGGTTGCCCTCTTAGTCTCTAACTGGTGTGGTGTTGACACATTTCAAATTTAAGCCAAATGCGGGGGAGAGAAAACCAATATTATGTACCTTCTTTGGGCTGTGTACTTTTACAGGTGCCTTGTGTGCAGACATCATAGAGAGACAAACTGAAGGCTGGTGTAATATTCCATTCTTCTAGGCTTTTAAACTTTTAGTCTTCTAAGTAATATTTCTTGGTATTGAGTTATAATTCAATGTCAGTTTTTTGAGGGTTAGTAAATATCTTTAGTAAGACCTCCGTTGAAGATATAGTTTATTTTGATGTTCATATAGAAACCTAAAGACAATGCTTCTTTTTAGTCAAAACATGTTTCTATTACCAAATTCTCAGGGCATTTTCTGTTATAGAGAATATATTTTCTCTCATCAAATAGTGTGAGAGTATACGGACTATCTTTACAATGATTGGTAGGTTGCTGAGAAGTTCAGAGCTAAATTCAATGTTCACATATAGTAACAATCATTTTTTTTTTCCTCTGTAGAATTAACTGCTTCTTTATCCTTTTGCTGTTTTCTGACTTAAACTAGTCTGGTATTTATATGTTCTTAAATCACTTATAGTCTTTATATAGAGTTAGATAGAATGTAGATTATATAAATGGCAGCTCAAATTAAGCAATCATTAACATGATGTTTACTCTTAAAAGTATACATATTTTAAATTATACAAGTAAAATATTAGTTGTAATATGGATAAGCAAAAAGAAGAATAAAATTAATATTTATGCATGCAAAGCTGGTTCTTTTAATGTGTATGTAAGCAAATAGCTTTTAAAAGTAGGATTATGCTGTACACACAGTTCTATAACATTTTTTTCCATTTTCTATGTTATAAATAATTTTCCATTTCCGTAAATATGCTACACACATAACTTTTAATATCTTGACCATATTTCATTGTAAGATCCTCTGGATTAATTACCCAGCTTCCTATTCTTAGATATTTATGTTATTTCTAGCTTCTGTCATTATGAACACTATAGTAAATAGTCTTAAAGCTAAGTATTTGTCTACATCTTTAATTATTTAGGATACGTGATAAGAAATGAAATTGTATTGTGAAAGGCTTTGCATTTATAAGGCTTTTGGTTCATTTTTCCAAAATTGCCCTCTGGAAAGTGTGTTTCAGTTTTTACTCCTCTTCAGCGATGCCTGCTTTTATCCCTTTCCCTGTACACACAAATGCTGATTATTTTGTATTTAATAGCTTAATTGCCAGACACCAGAAGGTAGCATATCAAAATAACAATTTATGTTGTTTATCACTCAGGCATATTTAGGATGTAAAGGAAATTAAACTGGGACACTTAATTATTAGGGATAATTTGGTTGATTTGGTTGGATAGATGAATAGACATTTTCTGTCTTATTGGAAGCTATAAATTTGAACATTTGGTCGAAGAGAGAGAGAAGCCTTTTAGTTAGAAAAGCAGTATTTTGTATTTACTTGAGTTGCTTTCTCAGGTCAGTAGAATATTCCAAGAATTCAGCTGTCAGATTTGTTATCACATATTTGTACCATCACCACTCATATATTTTTTACATATGAAAATATATATTGATTTTTTTACATTTAAGATAAAACAAAAACTAGATTTTGGTAATTTTTAAAATTCAAAACTTAACAATCAAAAGATAGGTAAGGGAAAATTTTCCCTGCCGTATACTCTCTGGATTGTCAAGAATCATGAAGGGTTGGAAATTTTATCCTACTTGCACACTGACAAGCTAGCCTGTGACCCTTTCATGGGTACTGGAATAGGACATCAAACTCCGTTTTCTTAGTACTCTGACTTGCTAAGTAGAAACCAGAAACCAGTTCCCTTGTCATTACTCAACTTTTGTTAATCAAGTAATCAGTTCAGCTCAACAAGGATAGATAAGGCTTTACAGAATTTATAACCTAGTAAGGTCATGTTAATTATGATCAGAGGTAGGATAAGAAAAGTTGAAACAACATCGTGTCATTGGGGTCAACACAGCTCTTTAAGGTTCTGAGGGAAGCAAAACCATATCTTACTATTAGGAGAAAGCTGCAACTTTTGAGCTAAGTCTTGGATTCCGACAGACATAATGTATGTGGCTGGGTCCAGGGTGGGAGCTGTCGGGGGTAGTGAGGAAATCTCCTGAGCAATGGCATGAGAGGAGGGGAGTATAGGACAGGTAAAAGGAAAGTGGTAGGTTGTCTGGCTTGGTTTAACTGGATTTTTAGTATGAAGATTTGTTTGTTTTCAGTATTCTCAGGGCCTAATGAGTGCCAATGGAGAGCATGCTTTGGGCTGTAGTTATCTGGGTAGCCAGCCTTGCCTCTTTGGAAATGGAGGGGTTTTCTGGTCACTTGAAACTAGCTCAGGTGTGGCAAAGCCCCTGGGCTAGCCACATCTAAGAACTGGCCAGCGTAATGTAGACTGCTAGGTGGGGTGTGTGTGTGTGTGTGTGTGTGTGTGTGTGTGTGTATGTGTGTGTTTGTGAGGGAGGGTTTGGAGTAAATGTTAAAAAACCAGCCTATTTTTAGAGCATGGCACACACTGCCAGCAGAAACAAACAAACAAAAAAATTTCCTGGCAGAAAGTTATTCTTGAGAGCTGACACAAGAAACCTTATTTTTAATTTGATAGTGTTTTTACATTTAAATGGTGCCCCCTTTTTGGTAATAGTGTCAGCATAGGGGTTTTCAGCGTTTTATCACTTGTAGCTTTGAAAGATAAATTTTGTATTCTGATTACAGCTGCTTTGTTTTATAGTATTAAGCTGTCTATTTGATTAAGGCCATTTAACAGCAATTTGAATTTAAAGGAGATCTTTCTGTTTCACAATTTAGAAGGTGCTAGGTACTTAGTTCCAATGTAGCATCATTTATATCATACTTATTGCATATGATTTCATAGATATATCCAATTTTATCATTAATGATAGAAATGCCTGGGAGATGAGAGTGACTGTTTTTTCACCATGATACATTTGTGTTTTTAAATCATGGATGAATCCAGTTTGACCCAAGGGAAGTTTTGCTACAGCATATGTATATTGTTGTCTCTGGAGAGTCATAGTGTTTAAAGCTTCAGAATAACCTAATAGAGAGGATTTAGGTTATTTGCTTTATCCCTTGGGGTGTTTGGATAAATGAAGTGATATTTATAGCATCATGATCAAGTAAGTCACAAAGTTAGGCCCCAAGCCCAAACATGTTGCTATCCAGTTCACTATACTGTGCACATCTCTGGATTCCAGTGGCTAAAAAGTACTGAAGATATTCATATTTTGTACACCTTGGCCCTCACAGAATAATTTCAGATTAGAGAGATCTTGTAATTGCTTGGATCAGCCACCTCCTTAGGTCTGGAGTTGAGCCTCCCCAGAGATATTTGTAGCGCCAGAGCCTAGTGCCGTTTGGGTCTGCAACATCTTTCTTGAAGCTTCCCTGACAGGCAGCGGACTTCCCCCATTGGCTTCTGGTGATGCAGCTCACAGTGCTAGCAGCATTCATCTGAAAATACTGCTAACTCTTTGTGGGTTTTTCTTTTCTTTTTTTTTTTTTTGAAATATATCAGTGTGTGTATGAAGTTGGGGATGGGGGACGGCAGCACTGGGAGTTTGGGAGCCCTGTGGGGATGCCCACACATCTGTTCCCTTTATGTTTGTCAGGATGTGATCAGAGTGCTAATCAAAGTGAAACAACAACAAAAAATACCTTAAGGATATTCCTTAAGAATTTTTATTTTGACGTTTTAATAGAACAATCATCTTCCTGAAATTTTTGTAGGTATTTGATAATAGAGATTTCTGAGGAATGTAAAAGTAAATTGATAAGAGAAAACTAAATCCAGCAGCATTCTTTTTTCATTTTTACCACTTAACTTTGTACTTAAGCAACTTTTAAAAGATGACTTTCTTTCATTGCATGCTTCAGATTTGGAAAGGTTGCTTATGTTTATTTCATTGAAAATATACTCTGGATTCTCACTTACTGCTTATAGTCAGGGTTGAAATGTTGCTGGATTTTTAAGCCATTTTTGTCATTTTTATTTTGACCAGGTATGTTGCTCAAAATGGTTAAATAGCAGAACTGGAAGTTGCAAACTGTACTTAGCTGACAATGATGAAGAATAGGATAGGATATCTGTGGGTTTTTTGAATGTGTTCATCAAGATTTGATTAGGAAGCCTATTTGGGGGGCGCCTGGGTGGCTCAGTTGGTTGAGCATCCGACTCTTGGTTTCGGCTCAGATCATGATGTCATGGTTTGTGAGAGGAGCCTGGCACTGGGCTCTGCACTGATAGTGTGGAGCCAGCTTAGGATTCTCTCTCCTCCTCTCTCTCTGCTCCTCCCTGCACATGCACGCACTCTCTCTTAAAAAGAAAAATAAATACACATTTTAAAAAAAGAAGCCTATTTTGATGTTTGAGTAGTAAAGCATAGTGGTAATGCTGTGTTGAAATTTTTATGCTGTAATATCCAGATTTGTGTGTATTCTCCAAATCCTGCCCCCTAGGACATTTGTTACCTTTTATAACCTTCAGAGTTACTAGACATCTATGTTATCTGTATAGAGGTTGTGGATTTAAAAATTATTTAGATTACTTAAAATATTCTTTCTTGTCTGCATGTTTTTAAGAGCTATTTCTAAAATACTGCACTTTTTTTTCCTTTTCCCTTCACCTCACAACCTTTGTGGAATAAGTTGACACTACTAGCTTCTAGTCAAAGAATGGCAATGGAAAATAGCTCTAGAACACAGAATAATATTTGATAATTCAATTTCTATTTCCCATATATTCTTAATTTTTAAAAGAACTTAAAGACATGTTATTTTAGTTCTTTGGGATGTCTCGCGGTGAATATTTTCTAAATTGATCAAGACTTTCATTGGTATGATTGATAATGTTACAAATATTGAACTGGAATTACATTATGGTACTCCTCTGCCTTAGTATTCTAAACGAATGAGATGAAGTGTTAGGCATTTAGTATTGGTGAGTGGATTAAACTAGTGATGAGGTAGTTAGACCCAGGAATCTCTAACACTGTCTTATGAATGGTGAGACTTAAATCCAGAGTGTTTTATTATGGAAGGGCATGTGACTCATAAGTTGTGGAACTGGTGCTGGCTGGACCCAGGGCTTCCAGTTCCTTTTCTAGGCCTGTTTGTAATATGCCCTGCTGATGTGAAGAAGACTAGATGTCTGAATGGAAGTTTCATGGGCTGTTAATTCAGAAATTCAGATTCTCTTCTTGGCCTGCCTTTTAGTTTTTGATTACTTACGCAGTTATTTGCTTCCTTGTTGGTTTCTTGAATTTCTTTTGTTATAGTTATGATTCACCCATGTCTGTGTAATAAAGATTCTCTGCTTGAAATTTAGAGGAGATTTTTATAAAGTAATGAGAGAATACTAGTTGTGAATGATTTTAGTAATAAGGTGATAAAGGCAGGAGAGCCATTTGTTGCTATGAGAGTTCATACCAGTTGGTTGCATGCTAAAGCAGAAGGTAGTTTCTAGAGTCCAGTTTTAAAATGAAACGGCTCTTTTAATTTATTGGCAACACAGTCTTCAGTGCAGAAATTAACACATCTAGTCTTAAATGTATTGAAACCAGTATTTTTTTTCTAGCCCACCTTGCCCTTTTTTTCTTAAACTGTTTACTTTATATGTATTTAGTACCATGAATCTCTACATTTGTTTCTATTTTAGATAATAAATTTGAGCAAAAGCCATCTTGTTATCTCATGCTTAGTACATCATAGTCTTATGTTTGTACATATGAACATATTTGAAGATAATACAATTTGGATTCTTTTGGGAGGCTTTTAGGCCTGTGCAGGGGTTTAGCTGGATTTATGAATTATTTACACTTGTATCAGTTTTGTGACAAAAAGCTTGCTATAACTTCAATAATTTCAACTTTTTTGGAAAAAAAATATATATCTCTGTGTATCTCACCCAAGCCCATTAAATTTCAGCAAATCATCAAGAGGTAACATAGGAAAGAACCTCTTTTTCCTCAAAAAAATAGGCAAATAATGTAGATAGACAGTGGCTGGGTAGAAAATAGAAGGTAGTAGTAGTTTAAGATTCAATTTTCTGGTTTGTTAAACTGTGACAAGTATAATAAAAATTAATTGGTGGGCTATAACACAAATATTTGTATAGGCATAATTTTTCTTTGGGAAGAAATGTAACTAGCATTCTCTTCCATTTATCTACCCCAAAGAATGTTGGTATATAATTAGATTAAATTTATTTGCATAATATAAATATAAATTTATGTAAAGTTGAGTTTATGAAAGTGAAAAAAATTGACTTGTAAAAGAGTACCTTTATTCAGGTGAATGATTGCTGAGTTGCAGCCCAGAACTTTTTTTGTGATTTGTTTTTTCTTTTCTTCCCCTCTGCTTTTAGCTTTTTCCTGACCATGGGCATCAGTTAAGTTTTTATTAAATGTGTATGCTATAAGAGATATGTTATGATGGGATAAAAATAAGCCAAGGGAAAAAACAATCAAGGCTGGTTCATTGTCAAGGTGGTAATTAATTATAAAAGTGAACATGAAATGCGTACATAAAAAATGACTCCAAATTATAGCATAAGTATGCAATAATATTTTATATTAATCTCTTCAAGCCATGTGTAAATCTGGATTGTCATTCTAATTCTTCTATGAATAGGTTACTTATGGCCTATGTGGTGTAGTTAGAAAAGTGTCACTTCCTCCTATGTTTCTTCCATTTCATCCCCAACCCCACCTTGTAAAGGTAACTAACTTCAGTGTTTGTAAAAACACATTTTACATATATAAAAAACTTATATATATAATTTAAAAAGTTTCCCTTTCTCATATATGTATGTCATGAAGGGGAAATTTAAAAGCAATTTTAATTCCTGTATAGTTACAGTGTTATATTAGTTTCAGCTGTACAATAGAGTGATTCAGTAATTCAGTACAGTACTTAATGCTCATCGAATCCTGATGTATCTTAATCCCCTTCATGTATTTCACCCATCCTCTCACCTACCTCCCTCTTTCAGGGAGCTAGAGAATATAATGCTGAGTGAACTGAGTCAGTCAGACAAAAAATTTATGTGCAATTTAAGAAACAAAACAAATGAACAAAGGGGAAAAAAGACAAACCAAATAACAGACTCTTAGCTGTAGCAAACAGATGGCTGCCACGAGAAATTTTTAAATTAAAATTTAAATATATGTGTGTCAGCTCATCATTTTTCATAGTTGCATAGTGCTCCTTTGTGTGTATGTATAGTAGTTTATTCAGCCAATCTCCTATTTGGACATTTAGATGGATTCCAACAAATTTGTGATTACAAATAATCCTTCACAATAAATGATCTTGTGTGTAAGTATTTTCACATTGTTTAAGGTGTATCTTCAGGATAAATTTCTAGAAGTGGGATTGCTGGGTCAAAGGAAACATTCACATGTAGTTTTCTTTTCTTTTTTTTTTTTTTCTTCACATGTAGTTTTCTTAAACAATGCCAAATTCTCCTCCATAGGGTTATGTCATTTTTCATTCCCACTAGCAATGTATGAAGGTGGGTGCTTTTTCGCAGCCTTGCCAACAGAGTATATAGAGTATCAAAGACAAACAAAGCCAAATACTAATTGAAGTTGTATGGACATATTTTAATCAGTAATATCTTATTGCAAAAGGGAAAAGAATCCAGTGTGAACCAAGCTCACCTTCCATTTTGTACAGAGGTGACTGGGCATTTTAGAGGGAAAGGGGACGAGTTGGAGCTCAGAGTCAGGAAATGAAAAATTACAAAAAACAGGAAGTAAGGGTTAATCCCTGTGAAGCCCATCTGGGTTCGCTGGCTGGCACCTATTGAAATTAGGCTCCACTGTCTCCCTCAGAGGCTGGGAGACAGGAGGCCTTTCTTCAGGTTGTTAGCTGAAAGAAACAGTAAATTATTTTGGCCGACTTGAGTTTTCTCAGGCAGGCACTTTAATGGGGACTGGGGTCATCCTAGTATAAAGCCTTGAGCTGTTAAAAACAATGTTAGTATTTTGTTCAAGTCTTTACAGGCCAAGAATGAGGCCTAGTCAAGAAGAGGGCTCAGAGAATCTTATCTAGAGTTTAGTCAAGGAGAGACCCTTTTTTAATGGTCAGCTTTAAAATTTTCACCAATCTGATGAGTGAGAATTTATATCTTATTGTAGTTTCAATGTACATATGTCATATTATGAGTGAAATGGGACATATTTTTATATGTTTAATGGCATTTTTGTATTTCTTTTTGTGAAGTTTGCCTTTAACTTCTTCCCATTCTTCTATAGGATGTTTGGTCTTTTTCTCCAAGAACTTTTAGGAATTTTTTATTTGTTTGTTTTTAAGCTTATTCATTTATTTTTAGAGAGAGCAAGAGAGTGAGTGGGAAAGGGACAGAGAGAAAGGAAGAGAGAGAATCTCAAGTAGGCTCTACTGATAATATAAAGCTCCAGGTTGAGCTTGCTCCCATGAACTGTGAGACCATGACCTGAGCCAAAAATAAGAGTTGGATGCTTAACTGACTGAGTCCTACAGGCGCCCCAGAGAGTTCTTTATAAATGCATGATATTAATTCTTTGTTGTGATATATGTTGTGAATATTTTTCGAGTTTGTCATTTGTCTTTTGACTTTGCTTATAGTGTTTTGTTTTTTCCATGTAAATCCTTTCTTAAAATTTTTATGTAGTAAAATGTACCAAATTTTATATTTTATTACTTCTGAATTTTGAGTCATAATTAGAAAGCTTTTCCCTATATCAAGCTGAGGGAAGAATTAACTCAAGTTTTCTTCTAGTGCTAGTATAGTTTTATTTTTTACATTTAGGTCTTTTACCCTTTTGAAGTTTATTCTTATGTATGGTGCGAGGAGTGGGTCTAACTTTGTCTTTTTCCAACTAACTATCCAGTTATCCCAACCTTATTTATTAAAAAAAAAAAAACAACAACAACAACCTATCTTTACCTAAATGATATCAGAGGCCATATTTATCACTCTATTTTCATATGAGGCTGGATCTATTTCTGGCCTTTTTAAATTTCTTAAATAGTTTATTGTCAAGTTGGTTCCCATATATACCCAGTGCTCATCCCAACAAGTGCCCTCCCCCATGCCCATCACCCCCCTTCCCCTTTCCCCCACCCCCATCAGCCTTCAGTTCTCAGCATTCAAGAGTCTCTCATGGTTTGCCTCCCTCCCTCTCCCCAACTGTTTTCCCCCTTCTCCTCCCCCATGGTCCTCCATTAAGTTCCTCCTAATGCACCTATATGTGCAAACGTATGGTATCTGTCCTTTGGCCTTTTTTTATTTCTATCTCAGTAAATTCACACATTAGGGAGAATTGGTATCTTGATGATGTTGAGACATCCTAACCAAGAATAAGGGATATCTTTCTATTTGTTCAAATCTATTTTATGTCTTTTCAGTGTTCTTCATGAAATTTTGGATCATCATATGTTAAGTTCCAAAAAAGTTTTTCTTTTTTGTTATTATAAATGGAAGTTTCTCATTCAGCATATCTTCCAAATGGTTATTATTTGTATATATATTAATGCTATTGTTTTTACATTAATTTTATAACCTGATACCTTGCTGAGTTATTTTATTGTTTGAGTTAGTTTTATTACTGATCCTCTAAGAATTATATTCTAGGTATATTATTATATCATAATATAATATAATAATGCAGATAGAAATAGTGTGGTTTCTTCGTTTCCTGTTTATTTGCTTCTTATTCTTTTCTGTAGTGTAATTGTATTGGCTAATGCCTCCAGGACATTGTTAAATAGTGGTGGAGATTGTGGGCATCTTTGTCTTGTTCCTAACCACAGTGGGTATGCCTTAGTTTTCTTGTCTTAAGGAAATATCCATCCATTTTTATGTTTTTTTATGAGTTATTATTAGGGACGGCAGTTGAATTTTGTCAGAAGGTTTATTCCAGCATCTTTTAGGATAATCATTTGTTTTTTTCTTGTTATACTGTTAATATGATGGATTATATTAATAGATTTTTGTAAGATTGAACCATCCTGCCATTCTTGGCTTAAACCCAACTTAGGCTCTGACTCCAGAGCTTAACAGTTCCTTTGTTTTACTACTTCCTAGTTGAATTTCAGAGATTTGACATGCTTGCACAAAAGTGAATGGGGTCATACAAATTGGTATTTTTATTAATTGCTTGATGAATGTTTTAATAAACAAGGAGCTTAGAGGAAGGAGAGATCACTATCGAGAGAAAGAACTTCTTGAAAGAGACAGGCCCACTACCAACTTGTGCTATCCTAAGCATCAGTCACACCATAGCTATACTTGCTATGTAGCTTATGTCTACCAGCTGTTTACTTTGGAGACCTTAATTAACCAGTCTTTGTAGCCTTTCAGTGTTTTTTCAGCATGATTGGTTCTGGTGCATTAATTACCAAAGGAAGAAATGTTACAAAATCTCAAATGATGAAGCAAATGCTCCATTTTGACAGAAAGCCTGCAAAGTAGAATGGAGGCATTACTCTACCTGCAGGAAAAAAAGGGCAGAAGGACACATTGGTAGTTTATACAAAGGGGGAAAAATCCACACATTTTCTTCAATGAGATTTGAGACCACATATTGTATCAAGACATTATTTTTAAATATTATTAATAGGTATGGAATATCTGTAACATCATGTGATTTCTAGAATTTAGAGGTTGTCAGAGGTACTTGGTTTGCACAGATGACCTGATTGATTGATTTCCTTTTTGCAAGTTGTGATCATTTTCAAGTTGACTTTTCTTATTTTCTTCAGCATGTTACACCAGACAGCTATATTCCATGCCTTGCAGACCTGTGCAAAGCACTGTGGGAAGTTATGCTCAGCTATTACAGGACTATGGAATGGCATGAAAAGCATGACAGTGAGGATACTACTTCTGCTTCTGGTAGGCAATAATTTTATTTTATAATTTTTTAAAAGTTTATTTATTTTGAGAGAGAGAGAGAAGGCCTAAGCAGGGGAGGGCAGAGAGAGAGAGAGAGAGAGAGAGAAGAGGTGGTGGAGAGAGAGAATCCCAAGCAGGCTCTGCATTGTCAGCACAGAGCCTGACGTAGGACTCAAACTCACAAACTGTGAGATCATGACCTGAGCTGATATCAAGAGTCAGATGCTTAACTGAGACACCCAGGCACCCTGGAAATAATTTTATTTTAAAAACCACTATAACTGTGCCATATTTCTGGAGTAAGGAAAAGCAAAAGGGGGAAAAAATGAAAGAAAAAGGAAAAGCCATGCTCTTAGAATTTCAGGAACTTTAGTAGCCGTAGGTAAATGTTCACCAAAGAAAGTCATTCATTTTCTTTAAAAGCTCCATTACCTTTGGGGGATTATCTGGGCCAAAGGACTTCTCAAGTGACAGATTATTACCAGTTTTCAGGAAAATGCCATGATGGCTTTGGGACTAAATTATTAACAAAGGGTCTTTGAAAAAATGAATTGCAAACTAGTCTGTCCAAATTTACTATAAAATCAGTGCTAATGCTTACTATTAAATCTATTTGCTAATTGTCAATTTGTACTAATAAAGCTAGATTCTAAGCATTAATAATTATATTTTTCTTCCTGTGAAAACACAGCAGGATTTAACATTTTATAAAAGCAAGGTTTTAAAATATTTATCTTTGAATAGAAAACACAACTCTAAATGACTATGGTATAGTCAGCTACATAAAGAACAAATCTTTGAGAAATTATATTAACCAGAAATTATATTTAAATTACTTCATTTGTATAACTATGTATCTTAAGTGATTATCCTTGAAGAATAGCTTAGATTAAGTATTCAAGATACTTTTTAAAAGTACAAAATGCTTTCATCAGCATTTTGTTTAATAGAGCCAAAATAAATTATACAACACAAGTTTTTGTTTTGCATACAATTTAATGTAGCTAATCAATCAAATTATTTTAGTAGCTTCTAATTTCTGAAATACTTGGATTCTGTGATTGGGTGGGTAGAAGCTCACTCAAATCTTATTGTAGGATTCTGGTAGTATAGAAGACATAAATTTAATATTTGTCTTGACTCATAAGAAGCTTATCAATTTAGATAGGATATACATATAGATAGCAAAAATAATAGAGGTGCCTGCTGGGTGGCTCAGTTAAGCATCCAATTCTTTTTTTTTTTTTTTAATTTTTTTAATGATTTATTTATTTCTGAGAGAGAGAGAGAGAGAGAGAGGCAGATGGTGTGAGCAGGGGAGGGTCAGAGAGAGAGGGAGACACAGAATCTGAAACAGGCTCCAGGCTTTGAGCTGGCTGTCAGCACAGAGCCCGACACGGGGCTCGAACCCATGAACTCTGAGATCATGACCTGAGCCAAAATTGGAGGGTTAACCAACTGAGCCACCCAGGTGCCCCAAGCATCCAATTCTTGATAGCCACTCAAGTCATGATCTCATGATCATGAGATCGAGCCCCACAGATCGGGCTGTGTGCTGAGCATGGAGCCTGCTTGGGATTCTCTCCCTCCCTCTCTTTCTTTCTCTCTGCCCTCCCCTGCTCATTCATTCTCTCTCTCTCTCTCTTTCTCTGTCTCTGTCTCTCTCTCTCTCTCAAAATAAATAAACTTGAAAAAAATAACAGAGGGAAATTCTACAGAAGGATTTTCATTCTTTTAGAAATATTACTGGGTGGATGGTAAAGGAAGGGAAAGTGGAGAAAGCAGAAAACTGAGCTAGGTTTCTAGACCACACTGTTTTTACCCAACTCCTATACTCTCATCTCTGTACTACCTCTGTGAGTATGGGCTTTGCGATCAGAGATACCTGGCTTCCAATTTTGATGGCCATTTTCAAAAGATGAGAATGTGAAGAAGTTTATCTTCTCTGTGCCTCAGCTTTCTTCTTAAAATGATAGATTAAAAAACCGAACAAACAAAAACCCCCAATGTGTAGTTACACATCTACCTCTAGGTTTGGTGTAAAGTTTAGAGAAAATATAAAGTGCTTTTACGGGTGGTTGTTTATATCAAATGAAATGGGTCAAGAGATCTTATTATTATTAATGAAATGTCCATATGTCTTTTTTTTTTTTTTTTAACCTCAGATTACTTAGAGAATTGCTGGGCTTAACTAGGATTCCAGATCTTCACAAGTGTATCCTGTTTTGGCAATCTTTCTTTTTTTTCTAGTTGCAGAAACTGTTAAGACATTACAGCACTTCTTTTCCCTTTTCTAGTACATTACTTAAGGACAAACCAAAGAGAAAGTTTGGAACAAAATTAATATGCACTTTAGATATAAAATAAGAGTTTAGGGACAGTATATATACATCATAGTGAAGTTTGCTTTTTTGCTTCAGGCTCATAGTTTGCATGTTTTGTTGTATATATGTATGTATGTTTATTGCGGTGCAGAATCTAACTTAAAACACAGCAATTGAACCTTTTATATTTAGTCCTCTTTGCTACAATCCCTTGACCTGATTCTGTGTATTTTACAAATATTCAGGACTATGACTAGCCTAACAGTCAGCTGACAAGATACAGAACTCCAAAAAGTCATTTGTTCACTTGAAATTAGTCCTTTCTTATTCACATTAAGGAACAAAATTATAGGAGTCCGTAATTCGAAATTTTTTCTTCACAGAACTTGATAAAGCTGAAAAGGTCTTGAGGCCATCTGCTATAGCTCTGTTGTGATAGACTTGGTGTCCTAGCACTTCACCATCGTAACATAAAGCTCTCCAGGTGTAGCCCAGGTGCACTGCGCTGGGCTGCTGGACTCCTAGTAGCCGCACCATACAGATAGTAAGTAGCTTCAGCTGTAGGAGTTGTCAGAGGTACATGAGGCATGGACCTGGGGTGTGGTCTATGCAGGGGCCTTTTGCTGGTTACCAGTGGACACCCAGTTAGCCTAAGATCAAATAGCATCCTCATTTGTTCCACATAGTTTAGTCATAGAAAGGCATAAACTTTTTAATATAAATGTATATAATTGTATTTTCAGTTGCTTTTGGGGGGAAATTTGTTTTGAAGCAGATCATTGCTCTTACCTGTTGAACTGAACATTGCTAGATTATTTGGAATGGATAAGACTATCCTGGATTATGAAAAATAAAACATATGCATCATTATCTTACTGCATGTGCAGTTCTGCAATCTGTACTCTTGTTAGCATGCATATTAACTATATTGAAGTTATTGGTTCCAGAAATGCCCTGACCGTCATTGAGAACCTCGTCTATGCAATCACCCTCCCCAAGTTAGAATTCCAGCTCCAATCACATAGGTACTGAGCGGTCTTAAGTGTAGAATACTTAACATTTCATCGTCTGACTTTGTGTGTCTTATCAAATGGGTTTAATTCTAATACCTATTTTTGACATTGTTTTGATTATACAAATATTTATATATTTTACAGAGGCTTACAATATATGACAGTTAAAATGATTTTTTTTTTTTTTGGAAAACAAAAATGGGAATCAAACTGAAAATTTGTATCCTTTTTTATTTTCAGAAGGGAGTAATATGAGTACTGAAGAAACTAATTTTGACCGTGGCTACATAAAAAAGAAATTGGAACATGGACTTACACGAATATGGCAGGTTTGAGTTTTTTTTAATTATTTTTTTACAAAAGCAACTGAAACTTTCATGTCAAAGTTTTAGAAATTCAGTGTTTGACTTTTCTGTAATTATTTGTATTCCTTATAGATTTGGTTATGTTAGCTTTTTTGGGGGGGACTAAATGTGTCATTCAACTTCTGTAATTTAGTTCACAGTTGTATTTGTCTATCAATCTTTTAATTTGAACATCTCTATTAGAAATATAATGTATTTGTTGCTTACATCTTTGCTTTTAGATTCCTAGAAAATTTCTTGCCTTAAGAAATTGATTTCTTATTGAGATACTCTATTTTTATTTCATTTATGTATGTTTTCTTTCTTTTTCTGTTAATTTTAGGAAAAGGATAACTAAATAGGTCATAGTTAGATTGACATCTAGTATAGAATGAAAAAAATTTTTCTAAGTCAGTGATTTTGTGCCTTGAGGGCATCTTACATGTTTATTGGTTGAATGTATCTTCTTAAAGTTTTCTTTTGCAGTTTAGTAGCATAGTTGTTGTTATCAAATAATTAAATTTGTTAATTTCTTTAAATTTATTACTTCCTAGATAAAAGTGTAATTTCTCTGAAAATAACTCTTTTTGTACTGCTCTTGTGGATCATATGGTAATTCTATTCTTAATTTTTTGAGGAACTTCAATACTATTTTCCATAGTGGTTACTCCAATTTACATTCCAATCAGCAGTACTCAAGAGTTCCTTTTTTTTTCCCCCAGTCCTCAGCAGGACTTGTTTCTTGTCTTTTTTTTTTATTTTAGCCATTCTGACAGGTATAAGGTGATATCTCATCATGGTACTTATTTGCATTTCCCTGATTTGAGCATCTTTTCATGTGTCTGTTGGCCATCTGTATGTCTTCTTTGGAAAAATGTCTACTCAGATCCTTTACCCAATTTTAATTGGATTATTTGGGGGTTTTTTGCTGTTGAGCTGTATAATTTCTGTATATATTTTGGGTATTAACCCCTTCTCAGATGTATCATTTGCATATATCTCCTCCCATTCAATAGGTTGCCTTTCCATTTTGTTGATGGTTTCTTTTGCCATGAAAAAGCTTTTTATTGTGGTGTAGTCCCAATACTTTATTTTTGCTTTTGTTCTCTTGCCTGAGGAAACAAATCTGTCAAGATGTTGCTAAGGCTAATGTCCAAGAGATTACTGCTTATGTATTCTTTTAGTAGTTTTGTGATATCAGGTGTCACATTTAGGTCTTTAATCCATTTTGAATTCGTTTTTGTGTATGGTGCAAAAAAGTGGTCCATACCAAAGGTATGGACATTTTAACGATATTAGTTCTTCCAGTCCATGAGCATGGAATATCTTTCCATTTGTTTGTGTTGTCTTCAATTTCTTTCATCATTGCTTCACAGTTTTCAGTGTAAACGTCTTTCACTTTTTTTGGTTGTTTTATTCCTTTTGGCACAATAGTAAGTGGAATTATTTTCTTAATTTCTTTCTGCTACTTTGTTATTAGTTTATAGAAATGCTACCGATTTCTAGGTATTAATTTTGTATCTTGCAATTTTATTGAATTCTTCTTCTAGTAGTATTTTGGTCAAGTCTTTAAGGTTTTTTATGTATAATGCCTGTCATCTGCCAGTGACAGTTTAAGTTCTTCCTTACAAATATGGGCGCCTCATTTCTTTTTCTTGTCTAATTGCTGTGGCTAAGATATCCAGTACTGTGTTGAATAACAGTTGAAAGAGTGGGCATCTTTTTCTTATTCCTAATCTTAGAGGAAAAGCTCTCAGTTTTTTACCATGGAGTATGATTTTAGATGTGGGTTTTTCCATATATGGACTTTATTCTGTATTAAACTATTTTTTTTTAAAAGTTTATCTTGAGAGACAGAGTATGCACACATGAGTTGGTGAGGGGCAGAGAATGAGGGAGAAAAAGAATCCCAAGCAGGTTCCACTGGAGCATTATGGAGTCTGATGCATGACTTGATCCCACATACCCTGAGATCATGTCCTGAGCCAAAATCAAGAGTTGGATGCTTAACCAACTGAGCCACTCAAGCACCCCTAAACTGCTTTTCTTTTTGACATGCTTGTTTTTATTTTTGAGAGAGAGGGTGTGAGCCAGGCAGGGGCAGAGAGAGAGGGAGACACAGGTTGAGAAGCAGGCTCCAGGCTCTGAGCTGTCAGTACAGAGCCCGACGTGGGGCTCAAACTCACAAACCACGATATCATGACCTGAGACAAAGTCAGACGCTTAACTGACTGAGCCACCCAGGTGCCCCCTTAAACTGCTTTTTAATTTACTATTAATTATGGGTTTGGGCTGACTTTTTTCTGAATATTATGTTTAGTGTAAAGGGAAATCTCATGCTCAATGAATATAAATCTAGGGTCAGATATCAGGTGTTTCTGTTCATTCAGTTGATTCTGATTTAATCTTCTGGTATAATCTCCTAATAACACTGATGGTACTTAGTTGAAATTGTAGAATCCTTGGTAGAATTTCTGGTAATTCAGTGTACTTTGAAATATTAACCTGGCACTTTATATAGCTAGTTGCCATTCAGTCTGACAATTTGGTATCATTCCTGATATAGGAGAATCTGTTAAATATGATGTTTAGTAAAGCTATTCGAATTTAAGCATTTGACTGGTTTAATGAAAGTGATCATTCTTTTGAGTATAGATTGTTGTGTTGCATGTTTCAGGCTTTAGAGTATCTTCATCTCTACCATTCCCAAGTCTTGTTTGCCCCTCCACCCCAGTTCTCAACTAGTTCTTTTTTTTTTTTTTTTTAACATTTTTTTAAAATATTTTATTTATTTCTAGGAGAGAGAGAGAGACAGCATGAGCAGGGGAGGGTCAGAGAGAGAGGGAGTCCCAGACTCTGAAACAGGCTCCAGGCTCTGAGCTGGCAGTCAGCACAGAGCCCGACGCGGGGCTCGAACCCACGAACCGCGAGATCATGACCTGGGCGAAAGTCGGGCGCTTAACCGACTAAGCCACCTGGGCGCCCCAGTTCTCAACTAGTTCTAAAACAGTATTTTACATGCTTTAGTAATGCACTGAGTGTTTGTCAGTTGAAAGTACAAGGCTCAATTCAATTGAAAAAAGCAAAAGCTCTGAAAAACAAATATTTTTTAATAGTTCATTAGGCAAACCTGACCTGATTTGAATTCATTCAGCAGCAGAACCAGACCAGTATTGTCATTAAACTTTTTGCTTTTTGTAGTATTTATCTCATTAAAGTGAACATTTATATGTTACAGGAATATTAATGCATTTTATTTTGGGATACTGCCTTACACCCCACTGGGGGTGTTATATGATATATGCTATATATGTGTCATAATACGTTTCTAACATCTGAAACCCTGAATTCCCAAAGCATAAGTGAACGTGTTACAATTTATGTTCATGTGTCATAAATTTATTATAATGATAATTAAAAAGGATTGAAAATCCTAAGAAGATATTTAACCTTTATGACATAAAAATTAAACTCAAAATCAGAATCACTGATTTTTTATATGAAAAATTTTGGAATATTCTCCATGCATTTTGACTCCACTAGAAAGTCTGTAATAAAAAATTTGTATCAATTGTACCGTTTGGCAGACACTGTCAATTTGAGAAGATGGTGGTGAACCCATGCATGATACTTGACCTTATGGACTTATAAATCTAACTGTATGAAAGTCGTGATCTTCCAGGATTTTTATTTTATCTTTAAATATTTGATATGTAAGAAATTAATCATATTCATATGCTTATTATTTCTTTTTACTGTAGAGAATTAGTGTTGCAATAGTTCTACTTCTTGTGAATTTGAGATTTTCTCTATATCCCATGAGCCGCCCACGTAAAAACTTCTTGCTTGGGCATTTGGAAAAATAACCATGTAGTTTTTCTTTGTGGTGGGAGTTAAGTTCTATGTGTATGTTAAAGCAAGCTTATTATTAATTGTAGTATTCTAAAATCTATCTTTATTATTATTATTATTATTGTTTCCTTGGCCTGTGTAATTCTGAGGGAGGAGTTTAATCTTCCAGAAGAATTGTAATTTTTGTCAGGTTTTTGTTTTATCTCTAACATTAGCTTTTGCTTTTTATACTTGGATGCTATGTTGATTGATGCTGCAATGCTAATAACCACTTTACCTACCTAGTGTACATAGTTCCCTTCATTAATTAAAAAAATATACAGTTCTTTTGTCCTGAGGCATTTTGCTGTGAATTCTAGTTTGTTTTATTATTGCCATTGCTGTGTTTATCTTGTTCATATTTTCCTTTGTCCCTTTATTTTAAATGCTTTTGGATCATGTTTTAGTTGTGTTTTCTATAAATGTAAAAAATGTTTTTTTTGAGAGACTTTATCTTTTAATTGGCCAGTTGAATCTGTTTATATTTTATTAGTGTTTTAATTCATACCTCTTTAATTGTTAGAGAAACTGAGCATTTAAAGAATCCATGACTTACTGATTTGTGAATTATTTGCTTGTGTTTTTTGTTCTTAAGTTCTAAATGATTTATATGAAAATGAGTAATCTTTTATATATCATATGTCTACTTTCACTTATTTTCAATATGCAAATGTTCTACATTTTTATGAGGTCAAACTTTTGACCTTTATCCTTTGTGACTTATGCTACATTTATTCTTAAACTATTTTTTCTTATGTAAAGCTCAGGTCAACATTCATCTGGTGATTATAGATACTATATAAACTTTACATTAATTGCTGTATCCCAAAAGCTAGAACACTGCCTAGAACACTTAATTAGTACTCAGAAAATATTTTTGCTTTATTGGATTAATTTTTAATCTTTTGAAAACCTACAAAAGCACTTATTTAATCCATTTATATACCTTTTGATATGTGATGTAAAGAGAGGAAAGAGTTGTTTTTCTCTCCAAATCTAGTTGGTTTTCCCTTCACTACTTTCTGGATGATCTTTTTTCTTGTTTCTTTATTTGTGATGCCTCTTTGTAGCGAAGTCCAGTGAAAAGAGGAGACTTTGAAGGCAGAGAGACCTGGGTTCAAGTCTTAGCTTTGTCATTCATGGGGCATGTGAATTGAGACAATTACTTGACCTATTTTCAGCTTTTTGTCTCTTAGGAGGATAAGTAATGCCTGCTCACAAGGGCTATTTTAGGATTAATGATAATATATAAAGTTTTTTGCATAATGTTGACAAAAAGTAAATAATTGGCAAACAATAGTTTTTTATTGCAATGCATTAAGCTCATGTGTATATTTTGTTAGCTCTATTTCTGAGGTGTCATATTTTATTGATTCTTTGGATACTGGTAGTATTCTTTTTTTTTAAATAGTTTTTAATACATTTAATATAGGTAGTTCCAGTTCTCCGTCACATATCTTTTAACTTATCTCGTCAAAGCTTTCTTTTTAAAAAAAGAAGTTATTGCCTGTTTCCTATTTCTGGTGCATTTTAGAATGATTGCTCAAAGGGAAATTTTTTTGTGATTTGATTAGAATTTCAATGAACTGCTACATTAATTTGGAAAAGTTGACTCACACTATTTAGTCACTCATTCAGTCCCCTGACTCTCATTTTATTGAAATTTCTTTTGTATCCTCTTAGAGTTGTTAGTTTTTTCTTGTGGTTCTGATATTGCCTTTGAAAACTTTTCCTAAGTATATTATACTTTTAATATTTATTTTAAATGGAATCCCTTCATTTTAAGGTGCTACAGCAGAAATACATGAAAACTTAATTTTTATGTATTGTACATAATCACTTCACAGTTCTTATTAATTCTAATTATTTTTGAATTGATTATTTTGGGGTTTCTAGCCTACCAGCCACACATAAATGATGATTTTTATCTTCATATCCAACACTTGGATATATTTCTTATTTTGCATACGTGTATGTATTAATAGTGATGATTGTGGCCATTACTATTTTTATATCTGATGCTTGTGGAATTGTCTCTGTGATACCACTGTAAGGATATTGGTTATTGGCCTAAATATATATTCTTAAGTATATAGTCCTGTCTCATTTTTGTGTGTAACTATAGAATAAATGGTTTTGGAAACTTATTTTCTATATTTTGGGTTTACTTGAAATATTTTTTTTGTTTTGTTTTGTTTTACAGGATGTTCAACTAAAAGTAAAAACCTACTTGCTTGGAACAGATTTGTCTATATTTAAATATGATGATTTCATCTTTGTTTTGGATATAATCAGCAGGTACTGTTTGAGATCTTATTTTATTCTTCTGTTTGATTCATTCAACCATGATAATCAAAGAAATCGTGAATCAGTGAGGTATCAGGTGTAACTTCTTCATGGAAATGAAGACAGTTGAACATTCTAACCTAATTTCTGTTGGGTTTGTGTGAGTGTGTTAAATATTTCTGTCATTCAGAGGTCTGTAAACCATAATGAATTTGTGATCTTTAGAATTTCTTCAAACATCCATTTTTATGGCTTGTTATCTTTGAAGAAAGATGGCCTGGACTACATTTGTTCTATAAGGATGTTGCTGAAATTAATATGAATCTTTTTATCCAACTAGGTTGATGCAAGTTGGAGAAGAATTTTGTGGTAGCAAATCTGAAGTCTTGCAAGAGTCCATTAGGAAACAAAGTGTCAATTATTTTAAGAACTACCATAGGTAAGAACTCTAATAAAATGTGAATAGACTTACTTACATAATGAGAATACTTCATCTCATGTTTAAACTTTATAGCATTAATTGGTTTTAAACAATTACTTTTAATTTGGAACAATTTGTTCTTTGAAGTCTTTTTAAGATAGCTAAGGACTTCCCCCCCATAATACCATAAAATATTCTCATTACTTATTTATTGTCAAATTTAATAGATTGTGTTGAGGAGCTCAAAATGTTGAACTAAATATTGAATCAATTTCTTTTTGGGTATAAGATGGTTATTATGTCAGAGTTCACCAAAAGAATTTGGCTACTATTCTATACCTGCATATGTAGTGTGAGCTAGTATGAAAGTTAGATCAGTAGCGGCAGCACTCAGTGAGGGGTTACTTGAAAGCATCTGCCTTTTAGGAGTAAGAAGGCTTCTAAAGAAGAGGGCATGATATTTAGAATCAAGCCACAAAGTCAAGCTTATGTATTAAATTCCAAAACTGTCATCATTGACTTCAGAAAGGGTGATTAGGAATGGTTTTGGGAATGGAGGAAGGTGGGAAAGAATGTGTAATTGGCAATGTGATTGGATAATTAAAGTAACATTAAATCGAGAGAGCTTTTATTAGCCCTTTCCTGATATAAGGTGGACCCTGTATTGTAATGTATTCTTTATATACACTTTATAATTTGAATTGTTGTATCTTACTTTTATTGTACATTTTTACTTTTTAAAATTAAGTTTAGATTTTTTTGGTTGTTATTTGATGCTGAGAATGGTAAAGATTTTAAATTCTGCTTTTTCTCTTTGTTCAGAGTCAATACATGGTTATAGTCTTAGGTGCCATGTCAGAAGAGAGATTATTAGACCTGAAAATGTTGACTAATTCATTATTAAATATATTCATTATTAAATATATTAAATATATTAAGTACAAGTGTTCTGTGTTAATTGTGAACTATTAAATATGTTTTGAAAGGGATTTAAATTGATCCAGTCAGTACAAAAGCAGAGCCTTTGAATTTTGTAATAGAATTGAAGAGAATGTGTAGAAAATTTAAATTTTTAATTTTCTTAATTGACTAAACCTCAGGAAAACAGTGGAAAGGGGATAGCATGAACCACTAACACTGCCTTTATTTATCTTTCTTTTTCCTGTTAAAACTTAAGCCATGTTGAAACAGACAGTCTGACATGTACATATTGCTGTACAAAAGGAGCAGTTTTTATTTTATGGAGTCCGACACAGGGCTTGAATTCACAACCTTGAGAGCATGTCCTAAGATTAAGAGTTGGATGCTTAACCAACTGAACCATCCAGGTGCTCCAAAATGAGAAGTTTTTAAATCATAGGTGGGAAACGATAAGGAACTATGAAGGAGCCAGAAGTCTCACCTAACCTGTCAGAATAAAAGCATGCCACATGGCCATTTCCCAAAGATCACTTGTATCCAGTAAGACAACCGGGAGACATTTTGGTGTTCCTAGTGACTGCAAGATGTGTGCAGTGCAAAAACACTGATTTATTTAATCGTCTTCCTTCTGCTTTTTACTTGTTGTCAAAAGCCATCTGTCATCTATGGCAGCCAGGCACGGGCATTTCTAGACTATGACCATGATGGAGATTCCTCACCAAAGTTCACCTTGATGAAATTAGAGATTATAGAAATGAATTATTAAATGTTTCCAAAACACTCAAAATTTGTATGGACTTCTCTTAGAAATATGAAATTTATTTCCCACTGAAAAGGCTATACCATATTTTTAGAAAGAGAGCTGGACTGGGAGATAGTAGACTTGGGTTTGTATCCCACTTTTGCTGCTTGCCAGCTCTCTGATATTGGACAAATCATTTAACTTTCCCTGGGATATTGGTTTTACCAACTGCAAAATGAGGTGGCTAGTCGAAAAGGCCTCCATAAATGCTGCCAGAAGATCTTGCCCTTTCTTCTTGCTGCATTGTATGTTAGACTATTGGAGTATGTTAAAAAGTAAAGATTTAACTTTCTTTTAAGGATTTTTCTCTATCCCCAGTTTCTAAATGAATCTAGCTTAGCTGCTGGTTATAGTCATTATCTCTCCAACAGCTGCCATTTGGAAAATTATAGTAAAATAATTTGGTTAAGTTAGTGCCAACCATTAATGTGTTCTGAAGTACATCTTTTTCTTTATAAAGCAAGATAAACTTCACAGGTGGTTTGGAAATGATGCCAATGTATGACAGTACTGAAGTGACAAAAGTCATTACATTAGCTAGTGATGAATCTAAGTCTGTTAAATTCCTATTTAGTATCTTTATCACCAAATCAAATCATACTACATAAATATTGAAAAGCAGTATGAAACATGAAATATAGATCAAGTGGGTTTTAATTTTGTTAATAAAAGGGTTAAAATATGCTCACAGTTTTTTTCATGGTCCTATACTGCCAAATAGAGCTCTT
Organism: Hyaena hyaena; assembly: GCF_003009895.1. Lineage (NCBI taxonomy): Eukaryota > Metazoa > Chordata > Mammalia > Carnivora > Hyaenidae > Hyaena > Hyaena hyaena. Next base: position 908,435 of record NW_024081158.1, read on the forward strand.
GAGAATGAAGAAATTATTGGACCAAATTTTTGGACTTAGAGTCTCCTTAGACTATTGGTTTAAAGATGTAGACATAATAAAAAGATGAAAATAGAAACATTTTACTCTACAGGTGAAACATCTTTTTATAAAGTGTGCTCATGTTGCTTGTGTTAGTTGTATAAAAGTCTGTATGCTGTTATCTTTTTCTAGGAGAAGATTATATGACACTATGAGGGAGCTCAGTCTGTATCAATATGAATTCTTACCTTACAAAAATACAGGTTTTATTTTCCCAAATTCCTTATGTCCAGGTACTAAATTTGTATACATCCAAAGCAATCCTTCTGCCAGAGGCTGCAGAATTCCCCAAAGCACAAATTATCTGATTTAAATAGTAATGATGTAAAAGTTATATATTTTATGTAATTGTCAAAACTTTCTATTTAAAACAAGTGCACTTTAACTTGTAATTACTCTAATAATCAAATATTATAAAATATTTTCAAGGATCCTAAAGGTATAGCGACTGGTGTTAAAAGGGGAGAGATCACCTATCCTTTAAGGGAGAAAAACTCTCCCATTGCCTGAGTAAGAAAGATTTATTTTTATTCTTTATTTTAGAGAGAAAGAGTGTGCATGTGCATGCACGTGAGACAGAGGGAGAGAAGGAGTCCTAAGCAGGCTCCATACCCAGCCTGGAGCCCAACATGGGGCTTGATCTCAGAACCATGAGATTATGACCTGAGCCAAAATCAACAGTCTGATGCTTAAGTGACTGAGCCACCCAGCCTCCCCAAGAAATTATTTTTTTTTTACTTAAAAAAGTTTTTTTTAATGTTTATTCATATTTGAGAGATACAGACAGAGTGTGAGTGGGGGAGGGACAGAGAGAGGAGACGCAGAATCTGAAGCAGACTCCAGGTTCTGAGCTGTCAGCACAGAGCCTGACACAGGGCTCAAACTCATATCCTGAGCTGAAGTTGGATGCCCAACTGACTGAGCCACCCAGGTACCCCAAGATTTATTTTTTTTAATATTTTATTTATTTCTGAGATAGAGAGACAGCGTGAGCAGAGTAGGGCCAGAGAGAGAGGGAAACACAGAATCTGAAATTGGCTCCAGGCTCTGAGCTGGCTGTCAGCACAGAGCCCGACGTGGGGCTTGAACCCACAAACTGTGAGATCAAGACCTGAGCTGAAGTCGGACACTTAACCGACTGAGCCACCCAGGCGCCCCCCAAGATTTATTTTTAAAGTATCTTTAAAATGTGTGTTTCTAGGGTCAAGTTTATTATCCATATGTAGTACTTCTCTTTGTTTTCTTCCTGGATCAAGTGATCCAAGAGGATCCAAGATGCCTTTGCTTGTCCCTTGGTGGAGATGGATCAGAGGATGTACAAAGTTGGGTTTGTTAGCCAGAGTGCCTGCATGTGGCCTTTCCAGTATGGTGATCTCAGGATGGTTGGACTTCTTATATGGCAGCTGGCTTCCCACAACACTAGTTTTCCAAAAGACCCAGGTAGAAGCTTCATGGCCTTTTCTGATGTAGGCTTAGAAGCCATGCAGTCCTGGGGCACCTAGGTGGCTCAGTCAGTAAGTGTCTGACTCTTCTGGCTCAGGCCATGATCTCGTGGTTGTGAGACTGAGCCCTGCATTGGGCTCTGTGTGAAGCATGGAGCCTGCTTAAGATTCTCTCTCTCTGCCCCTCCCTCCCTGCCCTCAAAATAAATAAATAAGCATTAAAAAAAAAAAAAAAGTCATGTAGTCCTTCCACCACATTCTTTGGAATACAAGCATGTCATGAAGCTGGCCCATATTCAAGAGGAGAAAAATTTGATGGGGTACTGGTAAAGTCATGTCATAGGAGAGAATGTGTGTGTGGGATAGGAGATATTGTTGCAACTCTCTTCACTATATTCCTGAGGAGAATAGGCGAAATATTTTTAGAAAACAGATGTTCTTGATTTGGTTATAATGGTACCAATAAATTATTTTTAGCATTTAAAATACTCTACTGTAAATTAGATTACATAAAAATAAATTTGCATCTGTAAACTATGTAGTAGGGCTTACATTTTAGAGTTAAAATCAGAACAAAGTCTTCATGGTATGTATTTGGTGTTAGACTAACTGCCTCTCTACTAGTACACAGTAATAGTGGGTGGACCACTATTAAACTCCCCTTAGTTTATACTTTTGTTATTGATTTCCAGTTTCCTTCCCACTGGGAAAGTATTTGGGGCAGTGTGGTGTTATCAGTGGCCTTGGGTTCCTGCCTCTATTGTGCTGCTCACTAACTTCATCTCCTGTGTAATTTGGTTTTCTTCTCTGAGCATCAAGTTCCTTCTCTTACAAATGTGATGGGCTTATACTGGAATCTCTACCTTCTTTGAAATCTTTGATTTTATCATGTGTTTTTGGAACTACCTTTTATTGCATCAAGTCTTTTATCAGGTTAAGTAAAAGATCTGGGTATCACACAGTTCCAATTCATGATTTTTTTTTCTTTAATTCAGAGGTTAGCATATTTGAGATGCCTCTGAGATTGGTCATTGTCTTCTTTACTATATTTGCCCTTTACAGTCTTTTCAATTTTATTTTAATTGTACCTGTTCTTTTGTATACCACAGAAGCTTCTTTGTATCCTCCTTATATCTTGTTTCTAAAAGACACAGAGGGCACCTGAACTGCTTACATAGTAATAATTAGGATTGCTCTTCATGTAATATGTCTGCAGTCATATCTGTTATTCAGCATCTGATTGCAGTTTGTAGTTTGTATACACACTGCTTTTTCATCATAACTGCTATTCTTTATGTATATTAGTAGAGTAAAATAGAAGAAAGAAGTAAAATGCAAATCTTCCAATTTGTGTAAAATGTTCTTGGGCAAAGAGGTGTAAAGGAAGTTTTCTGTGGCTCTAATGAATCAATTTGGATAATATTAACCAATTTAGCATTCACAGTCACAAAATAAGTAGTTTTTTTTTTAACAATACTGCAATGAAAAGGACAGGATTTGGAAATAAAGGCCCCTCTTCTGCTGTCTCCTAATCGTGACCTTATGAACCTTCACAATTGGGTTAATATTTCCTAATGCCCTTGGTGGCCATATTTTTAAAACAAGCCTGCCTTTATTATAGACAATTTAGGGAGTGGAGTGAGAGGATTGTTAAGGTTTTATCTTTGGAAAAAATCCTTAAAGTGTAATATAAAAGTACACACATCTTAATGTACAACTCCATAAGTTTTTACATATGTGTGTACCACATAAACTACCCAGGTTAAGATACACATTTTTTCCACTATACTGGAAGGCCCTCTTGTGTCCTTTCTCAGTCAAAACCATCCTTAGAAGTAACCACTGTTCTGACTTCTATCACTGTTGATTAGTCATGCCTGTTTTTGAACATTGTGTAGTCTTTTTTATGCTATTCTGAATTTTGATTTGTATTTGAAGTTTCCAGTTGTTTCTTGCACATATGAATACATATGTATACATGCAATATACATGTATACACAGGTATACATGTATTTAGTATGTTGACCTGAAATTCCTGTGATCTGGTAGTTAAATTACCATTTTATTAAATCTAATTGTTGGAAATTGTTTTGAATTTTCTATGTATACATTTATGTCATTTGTGAATAATGATGGTTTTATGTATTCCTTTCTAATCTTTGTATTGGTTAAGACCTCTGGTAGTTTTTTTTTTTTTTTTTTTAATATTTTTATTTATTTCTAGGAGAGAGAGAGAGAAAGACAGCGTGAGCAGGGGAGGGCCAGAGAGAGAGGGAGATACAGACTCTGAAACAGGCTCCAGGCTCTGAGCTGGCAGTCAGCACAGAGCCCGACGCGGGGCTCGAACCCACGAACCGCGAGATCATGACCTAAGCGAAAGTCAGACGCTTAACCGACTAAGCCACCCAGGCGCCCCGACCTCTGGTAGTTTTGAATACCAGTCATGAGAAGTGAGGGGGTGTCTTAATTGTGCAGTGCTTTGTTGTATATTTGTGGTAGGCATTTGTAGATACTTTATATTAGACTAAAGAAATTCCTAAGAGACAAAGTAGACTGTAAGTCAAGAAGTATTGCTAAAAATAAAGAGAATACTTCATAATGATGAGGGATTATTCATTAGGAAGATATAACAGTTCTAAATTTGTATGCCTCTACTGACGTAACTTCGAAACTATAAAGCAAAATATTCAGACTAAAAGGAGATATAGACCATTCTGTAATGATAGAATTTTTTTTGTATACTGCTTTTCATGATTGATAATGAAAGCAGACAAAAAATCACTAAGGATATGTGTTTGACCAACATATTTAATTACATTTGCCTCATCTGTGTTTGTGTGTATGATGGAAAGACACACACACACTTGCAGAATATGTATTTTTTTTCAAGAGCACACAGGAAGTTTATCAGAATTGATCATCTGTTGTACCATAAAGCAAGTACTTAAAAAATGTCAAAGGATTGAAATCATAGAGATTATATTCTCTGACCGCACTGAAATTAAACTAGAAGTCAATAACAGAGAGATAAGAAAATCTAACAGTTTTTGGAAATTAAGCAACCTATTTGAAGAAGAAGAAGAAGATTTCAAAGAAGAAATCATATTGGAAGTTAGAAAATCTTTTTAAATGAGGGGCGCCTGGGTGGCTCAGTTGGTTAAGTGGCTGACTTTAGCTCAGGTCATGATCTCACAGTTTGTGGGTTTGAGCCCTGCATCGGGCTCTGTGCAGTCAGCTCAGCCTGGATCCTGCTTTGGATTCTGTGTCTCCCTCTCTCTCTGACCCTCCCCCACTCACACTCTGTGTGTCTCTCTCTCAAAACTAATTAAACATTTAAAAAATTTTTTAAAAAAGAAAATCTTTTTAAATGAATAATAATGAAAATTGTGGTATTCACCTAAAGCAGAGGGGAGAATTTCTAGCTATAAGTGCATGTTTTTAAAAAAGGAGAAAGTTTGAAAATCAGTGCACTAAACTTCCATTTCAAAAAGTTACAAAAAATGACAGCAAATTAAACAAAAAGAAACAGGGAGGAAAATTATAAGAGCAGAAATCACTGAAATAGAAATCAAATGTATAATAGAATTCTATAAAACTACTAGTAAGACTGAGCAGAAAAAAGGAAAACACAAATTATCAATATCCGCAGTTAAAAAGAGGGTATTTATAGATCCTAGACATTAAAAATGTAATAGGGTGTCAACTATACTCTAATTGAAAAAAAGAATACAGTAAATGTTTAGTAATATAGATATGTAATAAAATGATAGGAACAACTTTCTGCTAATGAAATTGACAATGAAGATGAAAAGAACAAGTTTCTTATAAAACCAAACCAAAGGCAACAAAGTGAAATATAGAAAATCTGAATAGACCTATGTATTTTAAAGAAGTTCAATATATACTTTAAAACATTTCCATCTCTAGGCTTGCTGCCTTTCCTGGTAAATTCTACCCAGTTTAAGGAGAAAAAATCAACACCAACTCCTTCAGAGAATATAGGAAGAGGGAATGCTTCATAACTTATTTTATGAGGCCATCATAGCACTGGTTCCAGAACATAACAAGGACTACAAAAAGAAAAATTATAGGCTAGCACCTCCTAAAAGCATAGATGTAAAACTTCTAAACAAATATTAGCAAATTGCATTCACTGATATTCTAAAAAGGATAATAACATCACACACAGGTAATATTTAAGAAGGAGAATAAAGTTGACTAAATATTTAAAATTAATTCAATTTGCTAATTAACAGAATATAGGAAAAATACCGTAAAGATCATCATAGTAGCTGGAGAAAAAATTTTTGATAAAAAAATTCCACCCTATTTCGTAATTTTAGGAAATCATATATCTGTGTAATTTTTACTTTCAGTCTAATTATGGCTTTATATTTAAAGTGTATCTCTTGTACACAGCGTGTAGTTTGTCTTGTTTTGTTATGTAGTTGTTGTTTTTAAATCCCATCTCATGATTTTGTATTCTGTTTGAACTTTTTTCCTATTTTCACTTAGTGTTTTTTTTTTTTTTTTGGCATAGTCAGGTTTAACCATCATATTGTTGTTTTTATTTCTCAAAGTGTTATTCTTTTTTCATTTATTTTCTGTCTTCCTTTCTTTTGGGTTGATCGTGCTTAATTTTTACTTTTATACTATTTTTTTTCTCAGCTTCTAAAATAGATTCTTGTAGTGGTACTGTCATTTCACTATGTACTCCTGTTATAATTCATAGGTTAGTATACTTCCAGAGTAATGCAAGAACCAACTTTCTAACTACATTTACCTTTTCTTACCCTTCTAGTGTTTTTTATATGTTTTTATTATATACTTTTACTTCCTGTCTACTCCTTACGAAGGAGGGGGTCTACTAAGCTGCTTTTGTCTGTGAGTTGGTACCTTTTATCACTATAATAGTTTTATATTATTAGGCAATAAATTGTCATGAACTTAACAGCTAAAACAACATCCACTTATGTCACGGTTCTGAGGTTAGAAGTCTGGATCAGCTTGTCTAGGTGCTCAGCTTTAAGGTCTCACAGAGCCAAAATCAAGGTGTAGGCAGAACTGGGCTCTGATCAAAAGACTGAGGAAGAATCCACGTCTGAGCACATTCAGGATGTTGGCAGAATTCAGTTTCTTATGGTCTCAGGACTGAGATCCCTATTTTCTTGGTGGCTGTTAGTGAGGGAACATTCTCAGCTTTTAGAAGCTGCTCACCAGTCCTTGCGCATGACCATTTCCATCTTAAAAGGCAGTATTGGCACATTGAGTTTTCTCATGCTTTGACATAGACAGAGGAAAAGATATGCACAGGAGTAAGTAATGTGAAGATTGACAGAGATTGGAACACTGAAGCCACAAACCACGGAATGGTGGTAACCACCATAAGCTGCAAGAAGCAAGGAACGGATTTGTAGATGATGTTTGGAGCTTCTGCAGAGTGTACCTCTGCTGACACCTTGGCTGCAAGCTGGTTAATACTGTTTCAGACTCTGGCCTCCAGAGCTGTAAGAGAATAAATTTCTGTTACTTTAAGTCACTCAGTTTCTGGCGGTTTGTTACAGCAGCCACAGTAAACCAATACAGAGTAGAATTCCCAGGTTAAGTGGTAATTCTATGTTTAACATTTTGGAGAACTGCCAAACCATTTTCCAAAGTGGCTGCATCATTTTAAATTCCCATCAGCACTGTATAAAAGCTCTAGTTTCTACAGATCCTTATCGATGCCTGTTATCATTGACCTCTGATTATAGCTATCTTGGTGGGAAGTGGTGTCTCATTATGTTTTTGATTTACATTTCCCTAATGACTGATGATATTCAGCATCTTTTTATATGCTTATTGATCATTTGTATATCTTTGCAAAAATGTATGTTCAAAACCTTTGCCCATTTCTCAGTTGGGTTATTTGTCTTTATGTTGTTGAATTGTAAGTGCTGTTAACTTTTATAGTTTGAGTTTTTACATTATGTCTGTGGTCCATTTTAGTTAATTTTTGAATATGCTGTGTGATTCGGGCATAATCACTTTGGAATATTTTCAGCCATTACCTCTTCAAATATTGCTTCTGTTCATTTTCCCTATCCTCTCCATTCAGTTGCATGCATACTAGATGTTTTGACTGTGACTCATCTCTTTTATGATCTTTTCTGTTGCTTCTTTTACGTTTTCAATTTGTGCTTCATGTTGAATAGTTTCTATCAATCTGTCCTTGAGTTCATTAATTCTGTCTTCTGTTTTGCTTAACCAATTTTTAACTTAAGGTGATTATTTTTTACAATTCTTTTTTTGTTTTTATTATTGCAATTCTTTGAAATTCTCTTTTCTACCCATTTTCTACATCTTTTTCTCTATTTTGTTTAACTATTTAACTATTAAGTTATCTTAAAGTCCCCCTCTGTTAATTCTAATATTTGGAGCAGTTTTTGCGTTTTACAGATTTACCCATTTATTGTCTTTTTTATAACCTGTGGTTTTTTTGTTTTTTTTTTTTTTTAATATTTTTATTTATTTCTAGGAGAGAGAGAGAGACAGTGTGAGCAGGGGAGGGTCAGAGAGAGAGGGAGATACAGACTCTGAAATAGGCTCCAGGCTCTGAGCTGGCTAGTCAGCACAGAGCCCGACGTGGGGCCCGAACCCACAAACCGTGAGATCATGACCTAAGCGAAAGTCGGACGCTTAACCGACTAAGCCACCCAGGCGCCCCAAACCTGTGGGTTTTTTTTAATTTACATTTTGTTTTTAGCAGGTTAGTAATAACAATGAAGCCGTTACAAGAAGGGAAATGTAGGGCAGGCACTGGCCCTGTTTTTCCTAGGTCAGCTGGAAAGAAGTAGTTATTTTTCTGGAACTGCCTAAATAATGTAGTCATTATTCAGGATGGACAGTAAACTACAGTAGCATTAAAAAAGTAAGAAGAGGGGCGCCTGGGTGGCTCAGTCAGTTAAGCGTCCGACTTTAGCTCAGGTCATGATCTCATGGTTCGTGGGTTCGAGCCCCGCGTCAGGCTCTGTGCTGACAGCTAGCTCAGAGCCTGGAGCCTGTTTCAGATTCTGTGCCTCCCTCTCTCTCTGACCCTCCCCTGCTCACGCTGTCTCTCTCTCTCAGAAATAAATAAAACATTAAAAAAAAAAAAAAAGTAAGAAGAGATCACTATGATGTAAATGATTAGTGCATTGCTGGCCATATAAGTACCATACTTGCCAGTTTAATTTGTAAATGTTGTATAGAGATAGAGACTGAATTATATATATTTAGAGAGTGATAATCATCTTGATCTTGTGACTTCGTAAGTATGACTAAGATCTTTGCTCTTCAGCATAAAGCGTTTATTGGTGTTAATGATCTCATAAGCTTTGTAAATTATTTCTCTGTAGTTTTGATTAGCTAGGGATAGTTTATGTGAATTGGTGAGTAGCTTTTAGTTTAGTCCCTTAATACAAATGACATTTCCTGTAAATTAATTATTTTTTTTGTAATACAGTAAAGGTATTGTGAATTTAGTAAATATTTGAGAGTTTTTTCTCTTAACTATGATAAGATACTAACAAGTAAATGTGTTTGCTGTGTTGATCTGAATAGATTCTCAGAGTTGATTATGATTATGATGATAATTCTGTAATCAAATTTTATTTTCTTAAATCTTGTATGCAGTTTACTTTTCTTCTAACTTTTTGGAGTGTTTGTTTTATTTTCTTAAGAACACGGCTTGATGAATTGAGGATGTTTCTAGAGAATGAGACCTGGGAGCTTTGTCCTGTTAAGTCAAATTTCAGCATCTTGCAACTTCATGTAAGTGTTTTTTAGGAAAAAATAAACCTGTCTTTTATTTGGCCATCTTTTTAAAAAAAACACAGAGATTAAAAAATCATTCATAGGGGCGCCTGGGTGGCTTAGTCGGTTAAGCGTCCGACTTTCGCTTAGGTCATGATCTCGTGGTTCATGGGTTCGAGCCCCGCGTCGGGCTCTGTGCTGACTGCCAGCTCAGAGCCTGGAGCCTGCTTCAGTCTGTGACTCCCTCTCTCTCTGACCCTCCCCTGCTCACGCTGTCTCTCTCTCTCTCCCCTAGAAATAAATAAAAATATTAAAAAAAAATCATTCATAAAATCATGAAATAGTGTCTTACTTCCTTACTTAAAAGTGATTAATAGCAAGCCTCTTTTATCTCTTGTAGAGTGATCCTTTTATGGATGTCAAAATCTGTGTCTTTTTACAAATTCTGTTTATGTACTTCAGGAAAACTCTTTTGCCTAATCTTTTTCTTTTAATTTCAGAAGAAGATCTAATAATGATTATTTAAATTTTGCAGAAAATTAATCAGCTATATTTTGATGGTCTTTAATGAAAAAGCTTATATTTGCAGAATGTTTATAATTTTTTTTATTTTTAATTTTTATTTTAGACACAGAGAGTGTGCAGGTTGGGGAGAGGGTTAAAGAGAAAGAGAGAGGGAGAGAATCCCAAGTAGGCCCACCAGTGCAGAGACTGACGTGAGGCTTGACCTCATGACCCTCGGATCATGACCTGAGCCAAAATGAAGCATTGGATGCTCAATCTACTGAACCACCCAAGCACCCTTGTTTGTCATTTCTTAAAGGGAAAAATAGGTTCTTAATTTATGTTATAACTTGTAAATGTGTATTATAGTGAGACAATGCCCCAGAAATAAAGGAGGTACTTATAAAAAACACTCTTAACTAGTTTTTATTAGTTATTTTATTCCTTGAATCTTTATAGAATATGTAATCTATGAAAATACTGAGTTGTTTTCCCTTGATTGAAACACATTGTAGGTAAATACTCCTTGTGTGATAGATGATGCCCTACAAATACCAAATGTCAAAACACAGTGTGTAATCTTAGATTTCTGTATTAAAAGTCCAGTATGTTTAGCTCTTGCCCTCAGAAGGAATGGCTTTCTAGAAGTAATTTTTGTATTCTGGATAAATGTAAAAGATACATGATTAAAAGTTTTTTAGAGGGATAGTCTTTATGCTTATGTAAGAGCTGACTTCTTGTTTAGTTCTATCATATTGCCTTCCTAATGTGGAACTATTAAAGGTAGTGAAATGTGTTGATCAACAAGTTCTTGAAAGACAGGAAAATTAACATTGATTTTAACATTATTTTAGAATTCTTAAATAAGAGATTCCTTAACATTATTTAGAATTCTAACATTGATTTTAGAATCCCCATTTAAATAATTTTACTTGAATTTGTATATAAACATCAGATTATGTATGTTTGTGTGAGCACATGTACTTGGTATAAATATAAAACAATTTTTTTACAAGATACATTTGAAATATTTCCATCGAATGGGCTTTATCTCTTTTAAAGTAGTTACCTTGAATTTTCAGTTATGCAAGGTGGATAAAAATCTACTGTACAAGATTTTGCCTATAGTAAACAGTACTGTTATTATGCACTTAAAGTTTTTTTAAGATGGTAGATCCAGGGGAGTCTGGCTGGCTCAGTTGGTGAAGTATGCAACTCTTGATCTCAGGGTTGTGGGTTCAAACCCCACATTGGGTATGGAGATTACTTAAAATCTTAAAAAAGAGAGAGAGAGAGTAGATCTCACGTTAAACATTTTAACAACAATTTTAAAATATAGTTACTTTAAAAACTATTCACAACTGAGATCGTGTTCACTTGAGAACATGTAGTCCTGTAGATTTGGTTTAAAGAAATCATCTCATTAGAGTCCTCCCTTGTTTAGAATTATAAAAATAATGGCATCATTTTTAAGCATTATGATGGACTTGATTTAATGTGTAGTTGCAATTTAAAAAGAAAATAAACACGTCATTTGAAATTTAAGAAGCCTATGTAACTTTAAAGAAGATTATCATTGAATATGAAAAATGTGAAATTTGGAATTAATATTAAAAATATTAAAAGGTATAAGAAAAACATTACCAAAGTACAAAATTACCAAATTTTTGTGAAAAATCATCAAATCACGAGTTTTGGAATTCAAAGAAACTTTAGAGATTACTCCATCTTTTCCACTAATGAGCAGTGTGATCTTGAGCTTAGCACTAAGTCGCTCTGGACTACCTCAGTTTCCTCATCTGGGAAATGCATTATTTGTACTGGGTGCTACAACTCTTTAGGATTAGCATTGTGGTTCTCTTACTGTAGATTGACTTTCTTATTTTATAGGTGAGGAAATTGAGGCACCGAGAAGCCGGGTGACATTCCCAACATATATAGGGAGTTAATGAAATATAATTAACTAATCGCAAGCTTTAGGTCTAGAAGACGTTATCAGCTGACCTCAGTATGTGTGTTTGTGTTGTCTGCTTCTAGATATATGAAGAAAAATAAATGAAAGTTTATAGAATGAAAGTTTTTAAGTGCTTCACTCAATATAACAAAGAAAGATTTTGATGTATTTTTATAGAATACCTTAAATGGTACAAACATAAGTATATAGGGTGTTTGACCTAACAGTTTTTATTGTGGCCTTTTTATTGATTAAAACCATATTCTGTTAGGTCTTTGCTGCTATGTGAAAATTTTTAGAATTATTCCAATTGAATTTATTTTCAAAAACTTTCTGTGCAATTCCATAATGTAAGCCAAAAGTAGCTTGATTTAGGTAATGCTTTTTAAAGTAATATCAGCAACTGAGTTGTCTTTAGGGAAACCTTTGAGCATATATTTTCAAGTTAATATTTTCAGACAACTTCCAACATTTAAAAGTGAACAACCTGCAGAATCAGGTTTAATTTTTTTTTTTTTTTTCCTCTAACTCTGCATTTACATTGATGGAGTGTACATTATGTACTGGAATTTTACTGTTGTTGCTAAAAGATACCTGACTCCTTTTTTTTTTTAATGTCTAGGAATTTAAATTCATGGAACAGTCTCGTTCTCCATCAGTTTCACCTAGTAAGCAGCCAGCCTCAACTTCTTCAAAAACAGTGACCTTGTTTGAGCAGTACTGTAGTGATGGGAATCCATTTGAAATTCAGGCCAACCATAAAGATGAAGAAACAGAAGATGTCCTGGCTTCTAATGGGGTATGTAGTATTTCTAAAACCTATTGTGGAACATAAGTGAGATTTTCTTACTGAAAAGTGTTCTCTACCCAGTGAGTAAGGTGATTAGCTAGATTTATTTATCCATTCACCTCCTGTCTTCCTACCTATATGCTTATATACCTGTGATAACTCTTGTACAGTAATGGCTTTATAGTATGCTTTGTTGAAAATGTCCTTTTGAGCAATATATTTTGCCTTTATGTTTATTTTGGGCTCTTATTAGATTTCTGTATGTTCTTACTAGATGACTGAATCAGGTAGGAGTAGTTTCTTCACTGCATATTTATGTGATTTGTTGGATAGATGGATGAGGGAATAGATCATCTGTACTTACTTCTCATTCCCACTCCTGGGCACCTGAATCATTTTGTCCATGTCCCTTTATCTGAGTGATATCGTGCTTGGTTACCTAGAAGGGATGTTTAGAAGTACGATGTTTTAACACTTTGAACAGCTCAAAAAACATAATATAAACCAGAGTTTGTGTGAATTAATGGAAAGGATTTGAAGGCTGATAGAAAGAATATCACCTTTACTACTTATTAGATATGTGGCCCTTGGCAACTTATTTTAACTTTGTGGTCCTCCATTTCCCTATATTTACAGTGAGTGAATGCTTACTTCACAGGTACCTGTGTTTACACAATATTTAATTTGGATGGGTTCTTCTGATCTTTGTCACTTCCAGACGGATCCTGTATGATTTTTATTTTAGATTTGATGAAGCTTAAGTGAAATCTGTTCAGATTTGATAAAAATCTATGAATATGTATATGTATTTTAGTTTTGGCATTTTTCTTTTTTGTTTAGTGAAGATATAATTTAAAAAAATTGAAAGTATACCATTAGTTATGTTTTATAATGAAGTAGAAATTATTTCGTAGGAAGCCATACTTAAAATTATAATTCAGTGCTTCTGGGTGACACTTTGCCTCTATAACGCAGACTAAACTGAGAGGAATTAAAAGTCTTTTCAACATTTTTGAAATAATATATCCCACCTGTACTGATGATTTGCTAATTGAAAATCTCTCATTATTCATGCCAGGTATGTTCTATGCAGTCCCTCTGAACACTGAATTAGTAAATATAGAACCATTGTTCCTATGTGAACAATGGGATTAGGTTCCTGTGAGGCTTTGGTCACATTTCCATCAACTGATCAGTGTATAACCTTGTTTTATTTGTGTTTTTGCTTGAAGACATCTAAGTTAATATATAGTATTGGTTTGTTAACATTCAACTAACAGCCAGCAGTGCTATAACTCCTGTCTGAAAGAAGCTTATCTAACACATGTATTTTTGCCATAAGACATATTACAGTCTTGTGTTCAGGAACACTAGACGGAACTTTAATCCTACACTTAGGAGCCATTCTAAACAGTGAAATCACCAGTCAGAAACACAAATATGTTTTAAATGTGGCACTACATAGTGAAATGGACATTGTTTAAGAAGGAGAGATGAAGGGATGCCTGGGTGGTTGAGCATCACCCATCCCTGGGTGGGATGCTCAGTTGATTGAGCATCCAACTCCTGATTTTGGCTCAAGTCATGATCCCAGATTCATGGAATTGAGCCCTGCATTGGGTGCTGTGCTGAGCATGACCCTACTTAGAATTCTCTCTCTCTCTCTCTCTCTCTTTCTCTCCCTCTCCCTCTCCCTCTGTTCTTTTCCCCTGTCTGTGTGCGTGCTCTCTCTCTCTCAAATAAAAGGAGTGCCTAGGTGGCTCACTTGGTTGAGTGTCCGACTTCAGCTCAGGTCATGATCTCGCGATTCTTGAGTTTGAGCCCTGTGTCTGGTTCTGTGCTGACAGCTCGGAGCCTAGAGCCTGCTTCCAATTCTGTATCTTCCTCCCTCTCTCTCTGTCCCTCCCCTGCTCATACTCTGTCCAAAAATAAATAAACATTTTTAAAAGTTTTAAATAAATTTAAAAATAAATAAATAAAATTTCTTAAAAAAAGAGAGAAATGAGGCAAGAAGGTAGAGCATCACCTTGTTTGCCCTCAGCTAGGAAAGTGCATGCTGGGTAACTCAAAAGTTTCTGCATACTCTACGCATATCCATGATTGACCGTGAAAGTGTCATGAATGTTGGCGTTACAAATAAAGTTTAGCAAATGCTGAAATTTGTAAACACAGAATCCTTAACAATGAGGATCTCTTGTACTGTGAAATCATGAAGCTCTGTTATTATAACTGGTATGTCCTGGTGTGTGTGGATCACCTTTCTGAATGTTATCAGGGTCGCATTGTATATAAGACAGTAAGAATGCCTATAGAATGCTCGTTTGCTGTTATCAATATATGATCTAATCTTTCTAGGTACCACATAAGTCCTTGAGAGTCAGGGTCCACATTTTACTATGGCCTGTCACACTGATTTAGACTCTCAAAAAATGTGTTGAATTAGGGACCCAACTTCTTTCCGTGTTGTCTTTATACTGGTCTCCTCAACTGGCATATGGGGATAAAATTTTGTCATAGAATTGTTTTGAAGATTCAGTGAGAAAATTCATGAAAGCACTTAACACTCAAGAAATGTTAGCCATTATTTAATCATATTAATTTATAATAAGCGATGCTGCTGCTGCTGTAACTGCTTTCTTTCCTGAGACTGGACTCCTCAGTCCTCTCCCATGCTGGCACTGGGCCATGGTGCCATAAAGATGATGAAAAGGTTAGGTAAGCGCACCCTTCCTCTCAGGAGGAAATCCGCCATTTTTGTCCTTGCTCCCATTAGTCCCTTGGTGCTAAGCATAATTTTTTAAGCCACCCTTGGAATTAAATCTCATCATAATAAATTAGACAGTACATTAGCATGTGTGTTTTAAGAGTTTATTATGCTGAATTAACACTTCCAGAGTGCAGAATTGTACACTCAACTTCTCTATAATGAATTATCAAAATGGAAGTAAGTATCGTGAAACGACTTGGAGGAAAAGACGAGATTTTTTGTTTTTAGTCAAGTGTATATTCTTTTCCTCTCCTGAGATCTATCAAGATGCTTGTTTTTGTTTGTTTGTTTTTTTATGTGGAGATTTGATTTTTTAGGAGACATTTAGAAGCTTTTGTAGGTATAATGTTTGTATTTTATTTTCCTTTTTTTTTTCTTTTGAGCTGGTTAAGATGGATGATGAAGAAAATGGAAAGTTACTATGATTCTTGATGGCAAAATTAAATATGAGTTATTAAGAACTTTCTTCCATAAACTACTTCTAAAAATTAGATACTTTTGTTGTGTAAAGACTCCCAAGACAGGCTGGCTGTTCATACCCATTGTTGAATATACTGTGTTTTCTTCAGTATGAATCTGATGAACAAGAAAAAAGTGCCTATCAGGAGTATGACAGCGACAGCGATGTTCCTGAGGAGCTAAAACGAGATTATGTGGATGAGCAAACAGGTGACGCACCTGTGAAAAGGTAATTGTTCTTAGATCGTATGCTATTTTTATGTTGTGCTTTTAAATACAGGATTTCCTTTAAAGATTAAGAAAAAGCAAAAAGCAAAAATTAAACGTAGGTTATGATATCATGTGACAGAAGTTAATACATTTTAAAATGAAAATACAGGGTTTTTTAATATTGGGCATAATCAAAGAGCTCTTAATTTAGAGAGATGTGGTTTTTGCAGAAAAACAAACTTTGACGTATAAAATCAGTGCTGTCTTTGGAGACAGTTCCTGCTTCACATAAGTTAAAAAACCTCAAGGAGGAAGGGCACCTGGGTGGCTCACTTGTTTAATCATCTGACTTTGGCTCAGGTCATGATCACATGTTTGTGAGTTCGAGCCCCACGTTGAGTTCTGTGCTGACAGCTCAGAACCTGGAGCCTGCTTCAGATTCTGTGTCCTCCATCCCCCCCACCCCCACCCCTCCTCTGCTCATGCTCTGTCTCTATCTCTCAAAAATAAATACACATTTAAAAAGAAGGAAAAAAAAAAAACCTCAAGGAAGAAAGTAGCCATTTGCTTTGTAAGTGGAGTTTCTGCCTCAATCTAGTTAAATGCAGAAAGTCTCCACTCATTTTTCCAATGTCAATTACATTTACTGTTTGGGCTTTCTGTTAAGGTTCCTCCATTGTTTTGTTTCTATGATAAACTCTCCTGTTCAAGAACTACGATAATTACATAAGAATTTTTTGTCACCTTCTCCCAGTTAAATGGGCTGGTTCTTAGATGTGAGTTAATTTCATGACTGAGCATCAGACACTTAGTGGCTGCAAATACACTTTATTTTTAATGATAGATTTAAGTATACTCTTCCCTACTTTTTATCCCCAGAGTACCTAGTTAGTACCTATTTAAAATGAAAACCATAATCAATACAATTTTTCTCCTCAAAAATGAGCGACTTGTATGATTATGGATATTTTAATGTCAAAAATTGTTTCCTTTGGTTTTCACATATATGTGATGTTTAAATATCTCCCATCTATGATCTGTTATGAACTGAGTAGGACTATTTTGTTGGACTTCTTCACTGGATGTTTTGGGTATATTTTGGCTAAAAGGTAAACTCTAATTGAAATGAACATGTAAGATAGTATCTGCCAGTATCTGTGCATATATATTTACTTGCATTTTTTGTAGGGTTATGCAGTTACCCTCCTAACTTACCACTAGAAGTATGAATAATGTGAACTATGACCTGCATTCAATCAATTACTATCAATTCTAACCTCAAAATATCTCTTTAATTGACCAAAATTTCTTGTATTTCACTGATACCACCCAAATTCATGCAAAAATCATCCCTGTGCCAGATTATTGGATCGGCCCCCTTACCTTGGCTTTCTGTGTCTAGTTTTACCCCCTCCTAATTTGTATACAAATGTAGGGTTTGTTTGTTTTTCTTATCTTCAGATTTGATCATACCATTTTCCTGGTTAAATTTTGCATTCAGGTTAAGGTTCATATTCTTTAGGTATGATTGCTTTTAGTGATCTGGACTTTACCTTTTTTCTTGTCACTTTTCCC
Organism: Hyaena hyaena; assembly: GCF_003009895.1. Lineage (NCBI taxonomy): Eukaryota > Metazoa > Chordata > Mammalia > Carnivora > Hyaenidae > Hyaena > Hyaena hyaena. The sequence continues at coordinate 925,969 of NW_024081158.1, forward strand.
TCAGCCCACACATTTTCCATGCTGGCAGCTGGCATTGTGAATTCTTAGTGCTTCTCTGAGCACACTCTCTTCTCTTACCTCTTACCTTATTACATATTGTTTCCCTTTTTTTCTGTACTTACTGTATAAGTTCTACTTTTTCTTTGAACCTAGTGTTGTACCTAACCCCAGACTCTGTCATTACACCTTATATTTTAAATATTAGGTTTAGATTGTAAGGAGATTATTTTTTCATTTTTATAAGTCTGAAATCAGGATGTTTGGTACATTTGATATAGAATTTCCCTGAAATGTCTATTTTTGAAAAGTGACATAGCTTTTTTTTTAAATAGTTGTTAATTAATAACTTTAAATCAAAGAAATACAGTATAGTACTTTAGTTCTCTGTTTATGAATTTCTCTTCTCCTCTAGACTGTAAGCTTTGTAAGGACGGGAGGATAATCTTTATATCCCGACCTGATATATGGTAACATTTTTTATAACTAATTAGTGAATGAAAGATAGATCCTAATCTCAATAACTTACTGATTTACTAGTTGATGACCCTAACTGCAATTCTGTGTTGTTTTTCCATATTAAGCGTTTCTAGAGAAACTTTAAAAAGCAGGAAGAAATCAGATTACAGTCTAAATAAAGTGAATGCACCCATCTTAACAAATACAACACTGAATGTAATAAGACTTGTTGGTAAGTAGCTACACCATTTAAAAACAACATTATTAGTTAAATTAGTCTACTTTTGCTACTTTTATTGGGATTTTCATTGTATACTCCAGTGCCTACCACAAGGAAGGTTTTAAGATTGTCAAAGGTCAGTACTTTCTCATCATAATTGTTCCAAATAGTGTAATAACTAATATTAATGTCAGTTTTTCTTTTTCAGTTAACTGCTTAGTATTTGTGGCTTCTACTTTTTCTAAAATATTCCAGTAATTGGTATATAATGAAAAATTCTCTATGTGAATTAGAGGTATGTATAGGATGATATCAGTACCCATTTCACATTTACACAACATTTTGTGCTTATTTCATTGATCTTCACAATCATCCTATCAGATAAGCAGAGTGAATAGTGATTCTCTGGCATTTTCAGACACAAGAGTTCTATAAGCTAAATGTTCACACCATCGGAAGAGTTGCTCTTATTACAGATAAGACCTTTATTGATGATTTTGTAGAAAACAAATAACATGAAGAAATGCCATTTAAAATATTTAGGTTTGAAAATGATGTGAAATTTTTAACATTCAAAATTTCAACATTTTATATGCCATCTTAACCTTTATATCTCACAAGTAAGTGTGTACATTTGACAAATAAGTTATAGATGTGTCTTCTCAAAATAATTAAGTCATCTGTACCAGTCGGGAATTTTAATGGTGTTCTAGAAACAAAAAAATCTCTGTATTCTGTTTATATGAAAGTGATAATATCGTACTGCCTAGTTTGGTTACTCTTGCCTCTGATAAAATGGTCTGTGTTCTTCAAGATAATTTCTAAATTTCATTAACGAATAGGGTAAAGTAGACAAAATGTTTCTTAAAAGTCCCATTTTCTTTAGGAAAAATAATGGAAAAGTAATAATGAATTGAGAGGAAAAGAAAAATTTGTGTGTATTTTTATGACACATCAAAAAAATTGACAGATTCTAAAGTGTTTTTTGGCTGATTTTTGCCAGGGAAATTAGCCTTTCTTCCTTATCCAGGAGAGCTAACTGAACATAGCATCAGGAGTTCCTGTCTGGAATTTATAGAACCAGAGCTGGAAGGGTTCTGAGAGATCATCTTGTATAAATTCCTAAAAAACTAGGATTTCTTTCTTTAATACCCCTAATTTGTGGTGGCCACCTAGCCTTTGTTTCATGTCTCACAGTGACTGGATACATCATATTTTGCCAGACTACTCATTCTACTATTAGACTGATTTAATTGATAGAAATCTCTTCCTTGTGATAAATCAGAATTTCTTTTTCTCTGTAATTCTACCTGTTGGTCTTACTTATGCCTTTAAAAGTAAAAAGAGTAAGTCTATACTTTTTTCTCCTATTCTTCTCTGTGATCACTTTTCAGGTCTGGGTGGTAGTTCATACTGTCCTTCCTTTCCATATCCTCCCCCAGTTCATTCTTCAGAGTCAGTATGCTCACTTCCCTTACGTGGTTCTCACTGATAAGTATTCCAAAATCCTTGTCATCCTCCTCAGCCTTTTGGACTCACTGTAGTTTTTGGTGTCCGAACATACTTCTTGAGGTGTAGTTTAATGAAATCATCTTTTGCCTGGTTATGTTGAAGGAACAAATCTCCAAAGGTTTACATGGTGTGTAATGGCTTCTGATCGCCTTAGATCTGTTCCATGTGTCATTCTGAGATGCAGACTGAAAGAATAGCACCAACTTGGAACATGGGGAAAAGAACAGGAGCCAAACCATGTTATGACCCTTAAGGCTTCCACCCTGATGTGGCACGCTGACATCCTCTGACATATGTCACTGGCCTTGGCATGTCACGCTTGACTATTGGAGATAGAGGTACACTTCTGCCCCAGGAAGGCAGTATGGGCTCAGGGCAGTAGACGAGGATGCATAATCTTCTTACAGGGAAAGGGAGTGGGTGGAGATAATTGGGGAAAATAATACAATCAACCCCATTTAAGTGGTAGTTTATATTTTTACCTCACCTAGTTCACAAAGAACTACAGTTCATCAACTGTTTTTACTCTAAAAGACATATATTTAATAGAATTAAATCAGTATAAGGCTAAAACAAAATTGAGGAGGGGGGATATCATGTTTTACTCAGTTAAATGCAGACAACAGATACAAATCTTCACTTCCTACTAGATATAAGGAAATGAAAAAACTGCATTTTGCGTTTCTCATTATGTAAGAAAGGGTTAGAAATGTGCTATTGGTACTAATTTCAGAAGTCAGTAACAACAAATTCTTAGTGGACATTGTTTTCTAATAGTGGATTTAAGGAATGGGGAAAAAGGTGCATTCTGATGGGCTTTTGGTATGTCAACCCTATAAAGCAGAGTAGTCCTGAATAAAACCTTACTCAGCGAAGAGAGTATGACCATTGTAATTTCAGCCTTCGTCACCACCAGATCTTTTACTAGAATTGCAGTTAGGAAACAATGCCTAGTATATGCTATTTTAACTCTCCCGTCTTCCCATTTAGGGCATTTAGGGCAGGGATTATCTTCAGTTTGTACATATTCATAAAATAGAACTTTAAGAGAACCACTCACTAAGGGGTCTCCAACCGGCAAATGCTGTTCCATCCCTTGTTATTACATAGAGGTGCTTGAAGATAATAAACCTGTAAAGGTAGTGTCTCTTCTTACAAAGTTGTGTAAATAAGGTTGATTAATTTTGGGTGCCTGGGAAGATGAAGGAACTAATTATTCAGTAGTTGGAGGCACATTTTAGAACATTAAAGGCATATTCAAAATGTCCTTTTCAAGTAGTATTTATTTGGCAGGTAATTAGGAGAGATTAAACATAAAAAGTGTTAATGGGGTTTCCCAGCCCCAGGTGCTACCTAAATCTGTTAGAAAGGCCCAGGGAGCCTTTCACAAGTGTGGAGAACTAATCAGAATGCTTGCTTGAGTAAAGAAAAAATTCTGTCAACTTGACAATTTCTTGCAGACAGAGGCAGAGAAATTTTAAGGAATGTGTCTCATCACTGAAATAGACTTTCTATTCAAGATTCTCTTCTCCTGGAAGCAGCTCTCACTTGAGCAGATATGATAGGTCTGAGAGGGCAGAAGACAGGTTGCCAAAATCCATGCTTATCAAAACTGCAGACCTTAGGATAAAATTATTACTTTAATAGCTGAAAATCATAACACACTAGCATGTCATGTATCTAGACCTTAACATGAAACCAGAATAAAGTTATCTAAGAAACTTTAATATTTTCATAGGTATTGTTTACAGAAAAAATATATATCATTGTTTAATTTAGATTGCATTCCAAAATTTTTTTTTCTTTGAAAGATACTTACGTTTTGTTATTTATATGAAATATTTTTAAACATTTTTAAAAACACTTTTTGAACTGATAGCTGTATACACAACATGATATTTTGAGAGGATGATCCAAGAAGTGTCATCCTTCAGCATAATGTGCAAGAAAATCATATTGGAGATTGGGAGGCTGAGATAGAATATTCCAACAACAGAATAAGAATAAATAACAGAATAAAATAATAGAATAAAAGCTGGTAGTTCAGGACTTAGGTAATGTAGTCTGTGGTCTTCAGTTCATCGTTCAATGTGTTTTTCTAAATTTTTATGAGCTGAACTAACTTTTTCTTTCCTTGATGGCTCATTTATAGCATTTTCAGTTTGCCTTTATGTGTTATTCATATCCATTGATGGTGTTTCAACTCAGTGCCCTGTAATAAGAATAGCAAACATCCTTCCAGCTCAGATTCTGTTCTTGCTCCTCCCCGTCCGTGTGTCAGCCCCTACAGATGAAAACAGTTGGAGTCATCTTTGCAGCAGAGAGAGCATTCAGCCAGCCCTTTTGTAGGTGCCCAGTATACTGAAACTGACAGACCTTGATTTTTAAAATCTTGAATATTGGAGCAACACTTTTTCCTCCTCTTTTGTCCTAATCCGCAGTGGACAAATACACACTGCCAGCATCTTCTCTGTACCCATGAATTTGCTCTTCTGCGTAAGAATGTGGCTTTCTAACTGAATTTCCCTGGGCCAGCTTTCATGTGGTAATTACTCTGCTATTTATATGAAATATTTTTAAATGTTTGTTTTCTGTGCTGATGAGCTGGGGAAAACAGACCCACTGTTCCTCTTGGTTGCATAGTTCTCCATGTAGATCCTTGGTTGGTTTCTTTGCCAGTCCCTCTGTGTCTACTCCCCGTGAGTATGCAGGACTCACGGTCTAGATTTTAGGATGATAGTTTAAATAGTGCTTCCCTTGTAAAGCTTTTCCTCATCAGGTTAGGTTTCTTCTTCCTTCCTTCCTTCCTTCCTTCCTTCCTTCCTTCCTTCCTTCCTTCCTTCCTTCCTTCCTTCCTTCCTTCCTTCCTTCCTTCCTGCATCC